>NC_041350.1:3610406-3845406 GCF_004354835.1 Perca flavescens | reverse complement strand
TGCTTTTTGTTTAACTATATTTCCAAAACTAGTTCACAGATATTCAGTCATCACAATGCGTAAACAAATAAGATACAAAAATATATACAAATAATATAATATGAAAGTAAAAAAAAAGTAATAGTCTAAACAGAGAGAAATAAAAGATACAGACTTTCAAAAATCGTTAATAATAAAGACAGCAGGAGAACTTAAACATCAGATATTAAGATAGCTTTCTGATTGGATACCAACTTAAGAGACTCATAGTACACGTCAAATTCAACCTCCAACATCCTGCTTTTCGATGATGATCACGTCGCGTAATTACGTCACTTCATAACGTTCCCATGGCAACAGGGAAAATTGCTGCTCTTGTGTGAAGTAAACGCAGCATTTTTTTCAACTTTCTGCTAAGATATATGTGACTTTTTTGCAACGAAAATGCAGGGATTATGAAATCATGCAAGCCTTGCATATTTTGCGCGGATATCAGCAATTTATGTGGCGAAAGTGCGGCATATTTGAGATTATGCGATGAATTATGCGATCGCATAATCGAGTTTTTCTGGAGGGACTGGTAAATAGCCCGGTGTCCCAATACAAAATAAATTCTATCCCAATATTAAACACATCTTATTTTAAACTCAAAAATTAAAACATTTTAAAGGGTCATAAATACTGTCATGATGAACAATGAGTTACTTGCCCTTGAGGTTAAAAATTATACATATACACACATACCATTAAAAATGAGTAATAAATGGTTAGGGTTCATGTGTCATGACTGTGTCACGTCACATGACACAGTCATCTCCCCCCCTCTGTCAAAGCCCCAAAAAAACCAACAGGTGAACAGGTGAAGCAAACAAATATGTTATCACTTCCGCTCAAACCGCCATGAAAATGCCCACCACCTACAATATAATAATCAATAAATAATATAAATGAGACCGTAAACAGCATACAACAGAGATTTTCAACAGGGGGTCCAGGACCCTTAGGGGGTCATCAGAGTCACTACAGGGGGGCCTCCAAATTATTATCCAAAAGGTTTTTTCATAAATTAAAAAAGTCTTAACATAATTCTAACATATTAGTAACAAATATAAATCCCCACTGATGATAGGCTCACTGGCCTATAGGTAAGGTAGTCACTAAGGTAGCCATCTACAGATACAGCTAACTAAGATGCTTGTGCCACGTGTATGTTTAACATTAAAAGATGATTTAAAAAATCATGCCAACAATTGTTGTTTTAATAGCTTGGTATTCTATGCAAAAAAAGATATATATAAAGGCTTCAGGTCGCCTAGACGTTATTGTAGGCCCAGTTTAATATGCAACTTAATTTCATACAATATGTGTAGTAGGGGGTCCCTGCTCCATCTCTCCTTTAAGGGGTCCTTGGCTTATAAAACGTTGAGGACCCCTCCTATATACTGTGTAACTCTATGTTGTCCCGTTTATTCTTTATCTTAGCCAAGTAGTCATTACAAATGAGAATGTGTTCCCAGTCGGCTTACCTGGTTGAATAAAGGAATAATAATGACTAAAAAGGAGTGAGTGAGTGAGTGAGTGAGTGAGTGAGTGAGTGAGTGAGTGTAGCAGTGCTGCTGCAGGATGAATCCATTAGGTGAAAAGTGTCGGTGAATCGCCTCATAAATCCGACCGAGTCTCTGACTGAAAGGTGACGCCTGTCAGTATGACTCATTCAACCTTTCACTCTCTCCCTTCATCCCCCTCTCCTCTCCTCCCTCACTCCCCCATCTCTCCCTCCTGTCCTCCTCTTCCTCATAATCCTCACCATCCTGCATCATTTCCACTTTCCTCTTTTCTTTCTCTCAACTTCTATCCTTCACTCTCTGTTTCCCCTTTCCTCAGTTTGATTCCTTTCTCTCTCTTCATCCATTCTTCTCCTTCCTCTCCATCCTTTCCTCCATTGTCCGCTCTACTTTTTTCCTTTTTTCATTTTCTTCCCATCTTTCCTCTCTTCCCATAATTTCCCTCCCTACCTCCCTCTCTTCTACTCCCCGCTTCTCTTCCCTTTCTCTCCCTCTTACTTTTTCCACTCTCTCCCTTATCCCCTCTCCTCTCCTCCCTCACTCCCCCATCTCTCCCTCCTTTCCTCCTCTTAGTTTGCTTTCTTTTTTTCTCTCCTCTTCTCTTTCATCCTCCTCTCCATCCTGTCATCTATTTTACTGTACTTTTTTCTTCCTTTCCTCTTTTTTTTCCTCATTTTTTTCCTTACCACCCTCTCCTCTCTTCTCTTTTCTGCTCTCTCTCTCACCGTCCCCACTGTTCTTTCCATCTTCTGCATATCCTGTTCTTTCCATCTTCTGCATATCCTTCATCCTTGCCATCTCCCCCTCTTCTTTCCTTCCCAATTTCCTCTTTCCCTTCTCTCTCTCCTCCACTCCCTCCCTCCCTCCACTCCCTTCTTTCTGTATGGCGGATGATGAATTAGAGACAGTGGTTACAGCTGCTATCGCCATTGCAGCAGAGAGAGAGAGAGAGAGAGAGAGAGGTAAGTATTGGGAAGTGATGAAAAGAGAGAGAAGTAGAAAGCGATGGATGATGGCAAATCGGTCCATTTAAAGCCTGAGTGGAAAAGCGCTGCATGTTGTTTTAACCAACAGTTTACACGTCTGCTCTAAAACCTTCTTTTCTTTTCAAGAAAATACTGTAATAATGATAATAATCTGTAAAGCACTTTAAAAATAACACAGCTACAAAGTGCTTCAAAAACTAAACTACCTAAATAAAGTCAATGTAGTAAACAACGCCACGAATAAAGGTCACACCGGCGTTCAACCAGCGGTGTTGACCAATAGGAAGCTGTCCTGACAATGCTCCGCAGCCAGTCTCCAAAATGATAAAGCTATAGTATATGAACCACGCCCCCAGCTGCCTAAATCTCCGCACCGGACGCTGATTGGCCGGCCAATTACGGGCCGAACGCAAACGCGTTACTTGAATCCCGACAGATTCATGATATTTGAGGGAGTGATCATGTTTGTATCATTAATCTCACTTTCATTGACAAATATTAAAATGAAAATGATTGTAGTGTGATTTCTGCGAGCATCTGTACCAAACAAAGATGTTTTTCTTTAGGACAGGATCAGCACCACAATAATTCATTCAGAATGTTTTGACACATATTTTGCCGTTAACAAATATTGCATTCAATAAAATTGCAATTCAATTGTGCAGTCCTATTATGTAATCCCGTGATTTTATGATAGACTAGAGTAGAGCTGGGCAATATATCGATATTATATTGATATCGTGATATGAGACTAGATATCGTCTTAAATTTTGGCTGTAGTAATATGCCATAAGTGTTGTCTTCTCCTGGTTTTAAAGGCTGCATTACCGTAAAGTGAAGTACTTTTCTGAACTTACCAGACTGGTGTAACTGTTCTATTATTTGCCTTTCCCCACTTAGTCATTATATCCACATTACTCCGTCCCTCCAGAAAAATGTGATTATGTGATTGCATTTTTTCAAATACGCCGCACTTTTGCTGCATAAATTGCAGATTTTCACGCAAAATATGCGGGGCTTGCATGAGTTCATAATCCCCGCATTTTCGTTGCAAAAATTCCCATAATATATCTTAGCAGAAAGTTGAAAAATGTTGATTGAATGTTGAAGGACTGATTACTGGTGATTATTTATCACAAATCTCATTGTGTAAATATTTTGTGAAAGCACCAATAGTCAACACTCCAATATCGTCCCGGTATCGATATCGAGGTATTTGGTTAAAAAATATTGTGATATTTGATTTTCTCCATATCGCCCAGCCCTAGACTAGAGGAGGAAACGCAGATTTCCAGCCTGTTGCTCTTCAACTTTTCCTAACGCAGCCTGACACTGTTGCCCTTGTATTACATTTGAAGCCATTCAAACTCTATGTTCTCTTTGTGAAAATGGGTGTTTAACTTCACTATAATATCAATATGCTTTTTCAATATTTAGATCTGCACACTTAACATGATACCCTGCTGCCTTTTTATTATATCCGGCATTGACTGGCGTTGTGACGAGTTAGAAATGAATAATAGATTCCTGTAATTCACATTTCCTCAAGCGACTGAATGTCAGAACGGCTCTGTGCGACTCTCCCACGCGCTCCGTCAGCCCGCGTGACGGAGAGCACACCTGACACTTCAAACGCTCGGTAACTGTCCCGGTGCTGAACGCAGCGCCGCGGTGCCGCCACGTCGCTCCTTCCACTCCCATTTGTCTGCTTTCTCCCCCCCCGCCCAGAGAGATGCTGTTTTACAAAGCGTTTAGTTAACAAGACGTGAGAGAACAAGACGGAAACAGGGGGAGAGGAAGGAGGGTGTGCAAAAAACGACAAACGACAAGAGAAAACAATCTGTGCGAGTGTTGTATCTGCTTCATCTGTCTGAGTCAGTAAAGGGCCGCTCCGCTCGCCGCATAATGAGGAACGCAGCCTCGGGGGAAGGAAGCAGTGCTCGCTTCCTTTTGCTTTCTTCTTCTCTGTTTAGTTTTGATTTCAGTGAGAATCACTCGCAGTGGAGGACAAGGGGGTGTGTGCGGAGAGATGGGAAGAAAAGATAGTAAGAGGAGGAAGAAGATGGAGAGGGAAAGAGAGGAAGGTGGGAAGAGGTGTTTTATTTCAATATAGCGGATTGTTCTGAACGTGAACATTTTGAACGGCCACTGCCCTAGGATGAATAAAAACTGGAAATCATGCAAAAAGAAAATCGAAGACATAAAAAAGTGGAGAAGTCATAATATAACATACAATAGAACGATGCATATGTGTGGTAAATTACGCGACACTGAGCGGAATTTGGCAGATTTGCTGACTTTGAGATTCCCCAGAACCACCGAGTTTTCACATTCAGGCTGTGCAACCGGCTGTGTGGTAACCTGATTGGTCATTTGCTAAACTCTATGATGGCTAAGGAACTTTTTTACTGACTTTTTTGGGGCTTTATGTCGATGATGTGCAAAAAGAGAGGAAGAGGAAAACATATATCCTTAATTTGGAAAGAGAAATGAAAGAAAAGTGAGGACGTGTAGGCTATGTGAGGGCCGGTTTATAAGGAAGGACATTCTTAGAGTGTAAGGATCGTTTTTGGAAGGAAAGACATTATTAGGGGGAATAGACATGAATGGTTAGAAACTGAAGGAAATGATAACACTTCACAACTTTCTTTTGTGATTGTTCTGACTTGAAACCTGAGGCTACATTTACATCGCTACGTTTTGGTTTTTAAGCGGGGTTTTGAGCCAAAAGCAATCTCGGTGCACACAAGTGTTTTTAGCTCCAGTAGAAGAACTATTCTCCGTTTAAACTAGCACGCCCAAACCAAAATATCTCCTCATCATTCTGGTACACTGGGCATAAACAGGAGGCAGCATGTTTACTCCGCCCATTGCTGGTAGTTCCCATGGTAACGTTAGTAGCTTCTCAGAGAACGAGACGTTGGGACCGATAAGACCCAATCAGGAGGAGAAACGTTGGTGTCGGTGTGGCCAAAGGTCTCCGTTTGTGGCCGTTGAGACTGAAACACAACCCCGCAGATTACCAACCAGAACGGGTCAGAAGGGTTTCCTGATGTCTCCGGTTTAGGGGCTCGGAAACGCCAGAGCAGGGGGAATGAGAGGGGGAAATGCCAGAGCAAGGGGAATGAGAGGGGGAACGCCAGAGCAGGGGGAATGAGAGGGGGAAACACCAGAGCAGGGGAATGAGAGGGGGAAACACCAGAGCAGGGGGAATGAGAGGGGGAAACACCAGAGCAGGGGGAATGAGAGGGGGAAACGCCAGAGCAGGGGGAATGAGAGGGGGAAACACCAGAGCAGGGGGAAGGAAAGGGGGAAACGTAGACAAGATAGTTTTTAAACCACAACGTAGCGGTGTAAATGTAGCCTGAATCCGATCCGTTTGGCCTCTGGTCCAGCCCGCGCTGGTCAGGTCTGTTGGCTGATTTTAAATAATAACCACAAAGATTTTTTCTGTGATTGTGTGCAAGTCCTGGAGAAATGTAAACGTATTTCAAATGTGGTCTAGAAATACTTTTTATTTTTTTATTTAACCTTTTAATTAACCAGGCAGGCTGTTTTGTAACGGCGACTTGGCCAAGAAAAGAATAAGTGTGCAAGACAACATACAGTTTCACATTCAATACAATACAGGAATACAGAATACAACAGGCTACATAAAGATGGCCTTCCCTGCATCTTAATTGTCTTATCCTGCTATGTTTGTAGTTAAGTGTTTGTCTTTTGATGTCGTTTTAGCCTAAATCACTGATCTGTATTTTGTTTTATTTTATTACCCTGTGGCTAATGCGCTATGTACAGCACTTTGGTCAGCGCAAGCTGTTTTTAAATGTGCTATAGAAATAAACTTTACTTACTTAAAGCCGGTGCAAAAGTGAGGTGTAAGTAAGACAATGGATATGTGAAAGTGATATGGTAATAACGCAATATACATGGGTTATGCTGCTAAGTAATAGCTTTCACCACCTTGAATTCAGTTGGTTTTTTCAACTTACTGTTTATTTTGACTGAACAGTGTGGACATTTGATGAGAAGAAAAGGTTGTAGGAAACTAAGGACTTTTTTTTTTTAAAACTGGGGGGGATATTTTTTTTTTTTTATTTTGTTCCTCACTTCTCCTTGTGGCTTTTTGAGGTTAAAGGGCAAAGGAAATACGGGTATTATATTAACACGTATGGAAATGCAAATTAAATGCATTTAGTCAGCTCAACATGAATCACAGCTGAGGTTGAATTTTTGCAGCTTTAAGATAAATCTAAATGAAACGGGGAGAGATGGAGGTGTTTGTTTTCTCTAGTTTCCTTGTTTCTATAATTTCATTCATAGTTTACTCTCTCTGCTCTGATGGCAGGTCAAGTTGCGGTGTGTGTGTGTGTGTGTGTACTTTAGTGTGTGTGATGCATTCTTGGTAACTGTGTGTACATGTTATTATCAGTGGGCGTGTTTGGGTTGTTTGTGTATTTCAGGCATTGTTTTCATGTGTGTGCTAGAGAGTGTGTCGTTATGTGCAACTAGTGTGTGTGTGTGTGTGTGTGTGTGTGTGTGTGTGTGTGTGTGTGTGTGTGTGTGTGTGTGTTGTCGTGGAAATGCCGTAGGCCTGACAGAGCTGTCAAGCTGTCGTCGTCAGCGACCGGAGAATTCCAAACAATTTGACTGCTAATGTTGAGAAACATGTTGGCGTTCCCCGCCGAGACCGAAAACCACCGAATATATAAATAATAATAAACACACACACACACACACACACCTTAACAAAACGGCTGACAGTAATGTGTGTGTTTGAGCAATTGGACCCTGTTCCAGCAGCATAAATATTTGATGTGATCCTGTGTCGAGGAGGAGGAGGAGGTGAGAGGACAAGAGAAGAGGGGGGGGGGGTGGAGATGGGAGGCAAAATAATCTGGGAAAGAAGAGTTAGAGGAGGTGAACAAAGAATGTGGACAATATGAGAGAATGTGGGAGGAAGACAAGGGCTGAATCTCACTTCCCTTAAAAGTACACCCACGTTACTTTCCTTTATATTATTTATATATTTTGAATTGTCATCTGTTTTTTTTCTTTACATAGGCTAAATAAAGGTATTTCCACCGTAAATTAGGTGCATAAAAGTGTATCCGAATGCAGGAAATGAAGTCGTTGATGCTCAAAACTTCTGCGGCTTTTCTCGGAGGAAAAGATGTTTCTGCTCTTCTCCCGACTGGTTTTGGCAAGAGTTTGATCTGATTGGTTGATTTGGCCCGTCTATCACCAACTATAGGTGGTGATAGACAGATGGTTTATCCAATCAGCTGACCAGGATTTTCACCCCTTCCCCAAAAGTTCTCCAACGGAAAGTTCTCAGATGGATATGCCGAGCAAATGGGAAGCGATCCATCTGGTGGAGTCAGGTTAATAAATATGTGGAATACATACGAATTATTGTGCTGAAATTTTTTTAGCTATATGTACGTATGGTTCATAAGAACAGCCTGAACAATAAAGGTCCTTCTTCTGTTTGCAAATGATTGATTTTATGTTTCAAAAGAGCGTCTCCACTTTCACCCCTGACATTCAATTCACCGATCACTGACATTTTTGCAAATAATGCGATGCCCTCCAACCGAGAGCTCATGTTCTGGGACGTTTTTCTGCCTCTTATCTGTCAGCGCCTCTCTCTCTCATTCCAGTTTGCATTTTTAGCCGCATTCTTCATTAACCTAACAAGACGCATATGTCTCTCATGGCCGCAGGACAAAACAATATTACAATAATACGAGAAAACAATAACGGAAAGTAGAGCATGTATGCAAACACAATATGAATAACAGAGGAAAAAGAAAATTGAATTCCAACAATAATTCAACTTAATAATCTCTCTTTCTCTCGCTGTCGTCAGTCTGCAGGAGTTTGAGGCCGAGTACCAGGAGCTCTGGGATTGGCTGATGGACATGGACGCCATGGTAACAGACAGTCACCAGCTGATGATGTCAGAGGAGCAGAGGCATCATCTGTTCAAGGTAAGAGGAGCTCTATTGTCTGTCTGTGACTCAGGATGCTCGGAGACTAACAGAGAAAGTTCCAGCAGCACCTGAAGGTCTCTCTTTCCATACAGGAATCTCTTTTTTCCTTTTTAACGAAAGTCTTTCGCTGTTCAGTGGGGACTCTTCCTGTGGCTGATGCCTCCTACCAGAGGTGGACAGAGTACAAAAATATTCTACTTAAGCAAAAGTGCTAATACTTTGATGAACATTTCCTTCAGTACTAGTAAAATTACCGGTATAAAAAAAAAGTAAACAGTAGCTTATTTAAAATCAGAGTCAAAGTTACTGTGTTACTTTTTAACAGCGTGGGGAGATATACTTTTTTATATTAATACTTATTTAATATCTTATTTATCCTTATACTTATTTAATGTAATCAGTCTCTTGCCTATTGATAAAGGCACATTTAAAAAAAACTTGAAAAAAATTACAAAAATTATTTTGATTTGAGTTCATTGGCAGATATTTTGCTAAAACGTTTTTATTTCCTTTTTTTTTTTACTCATTAACGGATGTGATTTCAAATGTACCAAAGTACAATACTTCAAACAAAACATTATTTACTAAAAGTAAAATTACAATTACAATTTACGCGAGGCGTAAACAAAGCAAAGTATATTTATTTTTGAATCAAGACATAGTAGTGTAGATGTAGCCTTAAGCCCAGTTCAGACCAACGATTTGTGTACATAGAGATGTCTCCTATTTCAACAGCCAATAGAGAAGTCAGCTGGTCGAGTCAATTGCAAACTTTTGACTGGCTTTAATAGTAGAGTTTTAGGCGCAATGATATCTTAGTAACAAGTGACGAATCTGTGCAACCAACGTCAATTTTCAGTCGGCTCAGAGATTGGTGGTAGCAGGTATAAGAGCAGATAAACGTTAATGCTGATTAAAGCGTTTTTTTTGTAATATTGGACAGCTGAGTTGATCTAGTCTAGGGATAGACCGATTATCGGGGCCGTTTTTTGTTGTTGTTGTTGTTTACAGATGATCTGTATCAGTGTTTTATTTGCCTGAAAAGCGATAAAGTTAACTAATTAAAAAGTGGTCTACTTTGGCTCGGCTCCAGCTCTGTGTCTGTCCCTCTGCTTCGCTTTCTCTCCCCCCTGATTCTGACATCATGTCCCGCCCACAACACTATCGGACTCTCTTTTAGTGTGGATTAGGCGGAAAGTTTATAATTTATTAAATAATTGCTTAAAGCATTTAAACTAAGTTTTGTGTTGGATTTTATAACATTCCAAAATCTTAATTTTGACTTATTTTCATTTTCACTGTATATGCATATTCAAAATATCTGTTATCTGTCGATCCCTAATCTTGTCTACGCTATTCGCCCTTTTTGTGGCCATTTTTGTGGCCATTTTTCTATTTATTTCTTCACGGATGAAGGTAAGCAGCTAGCTAGCTACGTACAGAATGTAGGAAGATGACGTCCTCATTCTTTTTAGTTTTTTTCTGTTAGACGTCATACGAGTCATGGTGTTGTATGTCCAGAAATGGCTGTTAAAGTTACACCGTTAGTGCTGCAATGCACAGCAAAGACTCCCTGCTCATTGCCTTTGCTGTGATGTCACAAATCTCCCATGGGCCACCTCTGCCACTGAGCACTGAGGACATTCTGTTAATCAAAATGTGTAAATATGTAGAAACAGAGAGCAAACTGATGTAAATGATGTCCTCCCACATTTCATTCTTCCATCAATTTGTCTGTCTCACCCCCATCCCTCCCTACGCCTCTTCATCCACTCTTTCCAGCCAAGCATACACAAACACTCACTCACTCACTCACTCACTCACTCACACACACACACACACACACACACACACACACACACACACACACTGTCTTCATCCTTACCAAGGAGAATGGGATCAGGGAGATTTTCCTTGCCACTGTCGCAATAGCCACTGTTAATGTTTGCTCTTGAGGGAATTATTGTAATTTTTGGGGCTTTGTAAATTATAGAGTGTGGTCTAGACCTACTCTATCTGTAAAGTGTCTCGAGATAACTCTGTTATGATTTGATAATATAAATAAAATTGAATTGAATTGAATTGATTACAAGGCATTGCCTGCCTCATAACCATATCATAGAGGAAAGTGTGTGTGTGTGTGTGTGTGTGTGTGTAATGACTTCACTGCAGCCAAATGAGTCAGAAAGAACAGCATGTGTTACCGTTAGAGATCTGAGTCATCCTCTTCTGTCCTTCACACACACACACACACACACACACACACACACACACACACACACACACACACACACACACAGATAGATAGATAAATCAAAGATATTTGTTGCGTTGTGGCTCCGACACTTCTAAAAAAAAGTGTCTCGTCAAAACAAATGAATAAGTCAGCCTGGTGTGAGCTGCTTCAACAAGTGTCCAATGCAAATTAACTGAATCAAGTTCTTGGGAGGGGGGGCGGGGGGGGGGGAGGCTTATTTAACTTCATATGCTACTGATATTGTCAAAGAATATATAACTTCCAGTGCTACTGATGAGTGATGCCACTTCTCAGCTAAATGAAAGCACAATCAACCCCTTCATCTTCAGTCCAACTTTTTGTCTTTCAGAGGCTTTAGCAGGCTCAGATGTGAAGATAGAGTGAAGATATTGGTGTCATATGAAACTTAGACGATCTAAGAAATAAAATGGTATACTACATCGTGCTAGCTTGTCGGGAAGGTGGCAAAATAATGTAGGTGGCAAATGTAGGCTACCTCTCTTTTTGAAACACAAAATGAATCATTTCCACAAGAAGATAGAAGTTCAATTCCCTTCTAAAATGTTCAGGCTGTTCTCATGAACCGTTGGTACATATAGCTACGAAAAAAGTAGCACACTGTAATTCGGATGTACAGTATTCCACGCATTTATGACTGTATAAAACACATGGGGCTTTCAAGCCGGGGAGTGGATTTTGTGTCCCTGACGAAGTTAAGGTTGGTTTTCAAAAGAGATTTGAGTACTTTCCAAAAGCCAACGTCACTATACCGAAAGCTGAGTTTGTTCTGAACATTTTGATATGAAACCCATGGGGATTAGTTATATGGGAATACCTTAAAAATGTCAATTTAAGAAGGTATTATGGGGCGGCTGTGGCTCAGTGGTAGAGTGGTTGCCTGCCAATCGGAAGGTTGGTGGTTCGATCCTTGGCCCTGCAGTCCCGTGTCGAAGTGTCCTTGGGCAAGACACTGAACCCAGAGTTGCCCCCGATGCTGCGCCATTGGAGTGTAAATGTGTGTGACTGATTATCTGATGAGCAGGTGGCACCTTGTACGGCAGCCCTGGCCACAGTGTATGAATGTGTGTGAATGGTGAATGGTTCCTGTACCATGTTAAAGCGCTTTGAGTAGTCGTTACTCGACTACTACTAGGAACCAGTGTTTTAACCCAAACCACCATATTTCTCTTAAAATCTTAACTAGTACTGTCTGTCGTCAGCTAGCAAAAGCCCCTGAAACAACCGTCATCTGAGATCTACTGAAACCTTAAACACAAATGGACTGTCGTGATGCTCTCAGACACTCTGGTTGTTTTTCTGTGTGTGTGTGTGTGTGTGCGTGTGCATACATGATTTATTTAGTGGCCGATGAGACTCACCTGGCCTGCGAATTATTGATAAGTGTAAAGATGAACCTAATTTCTCCATAGGAGTCACACTTAAATATTCATCTCTGTATGAATATTCATGGCGGCGATGATGCATGCATGAATTTTAGATGACTCTGGAATCGCTGGGCATTCTTCTTCTCTCTCTCTCTCTCTCTCTCTCTTTCTCTCTTTTTTTTGATGTGTCAACTCTCCTGTTAAAATATTGATGTGGAGCTCGACAGCGTCTCCTCGCCCGGTCCAAGGTCGCTGTCTCGTACTGTTTCTATCCTCCTGCACCGCTGAGACTTTCACAGACAGGGCTGTGTACCGTAAGCTGCTCATACAGGGATGTGTTTAGCTTATGTATCGCTTAGTTTTTAATTGTTGGGTCTGTTTCTTTAGGTTAGTACTCATATCAAGGGCTGGGTACCGAATTCAACACTTTTTAGGCACCGGCCAAATTGCCTCGAAAGTATCGAGTGTCGGAAAATGCCTCGTCTTTCAATACCGAAGGAGTAAATCTCATCAGAGTCAGTGAGCCAATAAGCACGCAGCACGCCTCTACCGAGACCTAATAATGTCCGTGATTGGCTGTCTAACGGTGCACGTCGTTTAGACACGCATGAAAAACTCTACGTTGCACAGAGACGGCTCACGTAGTTGGAGCTGAAAAATAAATGAAAAGTTTTCTGCCGTGATGTTGTAATTTCTTTTTGTTTTATAAAATTGGTATCAAAAAAAGTACAGTTTAGGAAGTCAATGTGTTGGTATCAGTACTGGTGTTAAAAATATTAACGCCCTACTCATATCCTTTACTTAAGCAAAAATACACCACGCTACACTGTAAAAACATTCCAGTAACCGTTTCATGCCCATATAAACTCACGGTATATTTACCTGTAATATTTAATCAGTTGTGATTTATTTATTCACTCATGGTTCATTATTTGCAACCAATCATCATGAAAATATAAATTGGCATCTTTCACCACTATTTATATTATTATATTTATTAGGGGTGGGAAAAAATGGTCTGTATCTCACCTAGATGTATTTACAGTGTGTTTTTGTCAGTTTACAGATGTATGACTTGGACGGAAAAAATCCCCCCTGACACATTTTTTGGGGCTTTTCCCTTTTATTAGTAGTAGTGACAGTGGATAGAGATGGGGGATGACACGCAGCAAAGAGCAGCAGGTCGGATTCGAACCTGCACCGATGCAAGACTCAGCCCTACATGGGGCAAACGCTCTTACTGGGTGAGCTAGAGGCCTCCCGAGCTGTACCACTTTTAATTTGGGTATGCCGTTTCGACCAAAAAGCATGGAATTTCAGTCATTTTATAATGGGAAAAGAAAATCGCAATACTCAATACTATAGAATCAGAATACTTAGAATCACAATAAATGAAAATCGCAATACAAATCGAATCGGGACCCACATATCGTGAAAGATTTGAATCGGGACAAAAAGCATATCATCCCAGACCTACTTTCTATAGTGCTAAAAAGAATTAGTCAATAAGTTGCCAACAAATTCAAAATGTTTGATTTAAGTTTATCAAGGAAAAATACAAACATTATCTGGGTTACATTATTATGTTAAATCTAATATCTTTGGGTTTAAGACTGTTTGTCGGAAGAAAAAACGCGGACAAACAGTGTAGCCTAACTGCACTTTGAGACACCATGGCCACTGCTGTTGGAGAAACACAACAACAACAAAACAGACGGGACTTAATGGTTCATTCACCTTTTGGGGCTCATGGTGCATTAAAGTGCACCTCGTAAAAACCTTCTGCCATTAAGTGTTTCTTCTTTCTGTTGTTTCACAGCAATTGACTGGTGAAATAAGTTTTTTTTAATTATTGAAGCAATTAGGATATCAACATATCAAATCACATTTTTTTTTTAACAAAACAAACAGACAACTTATAGGATGCCACATGAAACAAAAGAAAAAGCTTTTACAATTGTATCTTCTCAAAATAATCCATAAACGGGTGCCATATTGCCTGGAATTTATGTGCGATCCCTCTGAGTGAAAATTGAATCTTTTCCAGCTGTAACCGGTTCATCACTTCTTTCAATAATGCTGGGTGGGCTGGTGGATTCCTCTGCTTCCAATTTAGTAAAATCATCCTTCGTGCCAACGGTGTCACATAACGTATCACATTGTATTGATTCTTTGACAAAACCGTTGTGGTCGCTTTAACCCCAAATACCACCAACACTGGGTGTGGTTTAAGTTGAATATTACCCAGTAATTACAGCGTCTCGGGCAGTTCCAGGACATAAAGACCTAAAGAAGTCCGTGCTGGGGATTTTGAATTTCTCTTTTATTTGCTGAACAATTCTGCCAGCCAAAGTGCCTCTGAATTTGGGACCAAATTTTAACTGAGTGTGAAATAGTTGGGTTTTTCATCTTAACCTTTGGCACTGGTAGGAGTTATTACATTTTAAATAAATTATTGAAATTTGACCACATGGCCTTGGCAATGCACAAGCAGAGTATCGGTTCAGGCATATAACAACACATTATGTAATAAAACGTCAAAACGTAATAAATCTATACTTTATTTTCTAATACCACTCGCGTTATGTAGTAATCTTCATTTAATTTGTACTACAAACCCTGAACGCAATATGTAATAAATGCAGTTATGTGTATTGACCAATGAAAAGAGAAACATCTCAGTAGACCAGTTTACTTTGCAGAGTTTACTTGCAGAGGCACCGTGGCTCTGTCCGCCGCTTAGCACCGTCCAAGACGATTGTGATTGGTTTAAAGAAATGCCAATAAACCAGAGCACATTTTTCTCCCATCCCAGAATGCTGTGTGGATTAGTCAGACCTTCCTCCGCAGCGCTGTGGAGCGCTGACTGACTCAGGTGATAACAGGTGCTCATGTTTGGTAGGGAGATGGCGTGAAGCGTCGGATTAAGGATCCAGAGTTTGATGCGATTGAAAGCTTTGGGTAAAAATATGAATTGACCTCGAGTTGAGATTAGTCTGTCTGCATCAATATGGTCTTTTGACTGTCGTGCATTGAAAAACGCAGTTTGTGCCTCACCTGCACAAGTATATACTTTCAAAAATTATGAGCAAATACACAGAGCCATACAACAGTCGTTTCAAATCAGTCCAGTACACTGAGAAGCAAAACTGAAAATCCAAGCCTTGATATGTACATTTTCACAACATACAGTAGTCAATGTAATATTCCTCTTGTCTGTTTTTTTTTTTTATATTCTGAGCAGTTAATTTAAAGTCTGCAGATTTGTAAAAGGTTGTATTTAAGTACTGTATGTTGAAAGTTATTCACAACATTATCTAACATTCGTTCCAATCCCTGAGATGTTATCCGTGTTTTGTTATTCTGTGTCGTATGTAGTCATCTGAACATGGGCCTACTTCAGGACAGATGCATGCTGGGAGATTTCACCGTGTGTGTGTGTGTGTGTGTGTCTGTGTGTGTGTGTGTGTGTGTGTGTGTGTGTGCGCGCGCCGCAAAAAACTCATCTAAACCCCCTTGTTTTTTCAGTGTTTTTTTTTTTTTTTTTTCCATGTGACTGTTAAAGAACCTCGCTGTGCTCCGCTAAAAATGCTGGGGGGTCTCGACCCGGTAACCGTAGCAACGCCAGGGCCCAACAAAAGTTGTTCTTTTTGGAGGAGTGTGTGTTTGTGTGTTTCTCGTGTGGGGTGTGCTACTGAGAAAGTGTGAGTGTTATGTATTGCACGTTTGCGTGTGTGTGTGTGTGTGTGTGTGTGTGTGTGTGTGTGTGTGAGAGAGAGAGGGAGAGATAGAGTGTGTGAGTGTGAGAGTGTGAGTATGTCCTCCGGAAAAGGAAAGCTGGGCTGACAGTTGTTTCTGCAGGCCGGCTTGGCAGGCTGAGGCTCTACTGTTTATTGTGATGTTAGATGGAGGCACTTATCAACCTTTCAAGGGGGGGGTTGTTGATACAGATATGTGTGCATGCGTGCCTGTGCCTGTGTGTGTGTGTGTGTGTGTGTGTGTGTGTGTGTGTGTGTGTGTGTGTTGTAACCGAAATTTCCCTAACCTAATTGATGTAGAATCGGAAATGTAATCCAACAGGGACCTTGTGAATCGGAATTGAATCAACCCAAGAAATCAAATCAAACGCAGCCCTACTAGGGACTAAAATTGAAGATATCTCTGCCTCGCTCTTTTGTTTCTGTTTTCTCTACAAATGCAGCCTATTCATGTTCTGTGTTGCATAATGCACACTCTGTGGAAACAAATTCCCCCTTTGGGGACGATAAAATCTATCCTGACAGTCCTTTTGTCGCTCGCAAGTTCCCCCAACTTTATGGAAGTGCGATACTAAATAACTGGATCGCTCCTTTAATCAATAGAGTTGTTTACTCTAACCACATAACAGCTCACATTTCACACACGTAGCTGCAGTGCTGCGACCCAAAATTTCTGTTTAGGCTTCATATCTATTTTTCTTCCATTTTTCAGCGAGGAAATAGAGCGATAGTTTATCTCTGTAAATACTGACGGACTAAAGCTGACATGCTGCTTTCACTACATGGCCAGCGTAGACACATGGAGTGATGCATTACTGATTATTGAAAGTCGTAAAGATATCTTTTTAATTAGTTTCAGATCAGTTTCTGATAGCAGCTTTGCGTTGCACCGTTAGTAAGTGACTGTTGCATTTGATTTAGTTTTCTTTGCGTGAACTTTTGTCTGTTCTCTACATCTCTTTCTCATGTTTATTCACATTATTGTATAACTGTGTGTGTGTGTGTGTGTGTGTGTGTGTGTTTGCTTTGTCTTTCTGTTTCCCATGTCTGACTGTCCATCCTTTCGCCTGTGTGTTTTCCTTTATGTGTGTGCACGTTGTTTAATGTGTGTGCTCTGTTCATTCTCACTTTCTTCAGCTTGTTTCATCTCTGTCTCTCCGATTGTTGGTGTGTATCCAGATGGTGTGTGTGTGTGTGTGTGTGTGTGTGTGTGTGTGTGTGTGTGTGTGTGTGTGTGTGTGTGTCTGTCTGTCTGTGTCTGTCTGTGTCTATGCGCGTGTGTGAGTTCTGCCGAGGGTCCACAGGGAGACGAAACAAGCATCAGACCTTGTAGGTGCTGTCAACCAATCACACATCAAGGCCCCTGTAGTTCAGCCAATTGATGATCAAGGCTCTGGCCCTGTGTCCCGCAGGAGGCGGAGCCAACACTCAGTTACCAGAAATGTAGCGCGTGTGTGTGGCATTTCACGACCGTGGTAATACACAAAGAAAAGAACACAAACACACACACACACACACACACACACACACACACACACACAGCTAATAAAAATGCAAACATTAAAGCATGAACATAATGTGCACACACAGTCACACACATTTGATGTCTGTTTATCGTGTAGAAACACATTTGGTATCAGTAAAAGTTTAAATTACAAATGAAAAACAGCCGGAGGAAGAACTACAGAATTAAACAGTAGAGATGCTCTGATTCAGAATCAGCTGATATCCTCTATATCAGAGAAATCATAATTGTATTTTGGTTGAGACGAATAAATAAACAATTATGTTTCACTGCGTTGTCTGTACCACGCTACAGACTAATGAGGCTAATGAAGGATATTTAAATGATGTTTTTATATATTTATTACATGACATTTAAAGTTTTCTAGATTATAAATCAGATTTCAGTCCTTGTCGATTAATGTGTGGATTATTTTATGGATAAATGGATTGGAGGGAGAGACTGAGAAGTTGTTGATGTTCACATCTTTTGGCTAAGTCCTGGATCTTCACAATCCTACCTCCGGCACCTTTAATCTTTGCCGCTTTATAAATCTTACTGGCTTTGATGATCCTGATGAGTCCTGCGATCCGTCCCCGTCCTGCCGTGATGTTTTGGATGTAACGCAAAGTGACGCAAAAATAAGTGATTTCTGGGGGAAAAGAAATCGATACAGCATACAGTAGTATTATGATATTTTTTCCGTGGCAATACTGTATTGATACACGGGACGCCAAGTTTCGATCTTTTATCATAGAAATTGCCCATGAGAATTAAACTTTTTGGTAATAGAATAAAATCAATTGCTTCTTCAGTCAAACAGAACAAACAGAGAACAGGGACGTTATTTGAAGTTGGGGTGGGAAAAAAGGGTAAAAAATTATAATGCATCAAGAATCCTCCCATTGTAAAAAGAGTAAAGGATCCAACCAGTGTGTTTAATGGTCTCATCATCTCAGCTGGACGTCAAACTAACAACATCAGATTTTATAAACTACATGTGTTTTGTGTGCAGGAATCTTCATGTGTAAAGTAACTAGTAACTAAAGCTGTACCAGATGAATGTAGCGGAGTAACTAAAGTAACTAGTAACTAAAGCTGGAACAGATGATTGTAGTGGAGTAACTAAAGGAGCTAGTAACTAAAGCTGGAACAGATGAATGTAGAAGAGTAACTAGTAACTAAAGCTGTAACAGATGATTGTAGTGGAGTAACTAAAGTAACTAGTAACTAAAGCTGTAACAGAAGAATGTAGTGGAGTAACTAAAGTAACAAGTAACTAAAGCTGTAACAGAGGAATGTAGCGGAGTAACTAAAGTAACTAGTAACTAAAGCTGTAACAGATGATTGTAGTGGAGTAACTAAAGTAACTAGTAACTAAAGCTGGAACGGATGAATGTAGCGGAGTAACTAAAGTAACTAAAGCTGTAACAGATGAATGTAGTGGCGTAACTAAAGTAACTAGTAACTAAAGCTAGAACAGATGAATGTAGTGGAGTAACTAAAGTAACAAGTAACTAAAGCTGTAACAGAGGAATGTAGCGGAGTAACTAAAGTAACTAGTAACTAAAGCTGGAACGGATGAATGTAGCGGAGTAACTAAAGTAACTAAAGCTGTAACAGATGAATGTAGTGGCGTAACTAAAGTAACTAGTAACTAAAGCTGTAACAAATGAATGTAGTGGAGTAACTAAAGTAACTAGTAACTAAAGCTGTAACAGATGAATGTAGTGGAGTAAAAAGTACAATATTTCTCTCTGAAATGTAGCGGAGTAGAAGTAGAAAGTGGCATGAAAAGAAAAGACTCAAGTAAAGTACAAGTACCTCAACATTTGGACTCAAGTATAGTACTTGAGTAAATGTACTTAGTTACATTCCGCCACTAGACGGCATATTGTGTCTGCGTGATCCAGTTGTCTGGATCTCAATCGAGACCTGAGGCAGTTTGTCTGAGAATAATAAAGCACAATCATTTTCCATTCTTATTTCCCCAGAAAAAAAATTGAAATGTCTCCATAAATATTGGACGGATTTCCATAAAAGTTTGGTACAGTACAGGCACTTATGTTCCCCACAGCAACAACTGTAATAACTGTTGTGGTACCCAGACGTTTCCTCTAGTGCCACCAAATACCTGCACAACTACCAACATTCTCGTCCGCCTCAGCTTTGTGATTAGCGCTAGTTGGCAAATATTACTATGCTAATACACACTTAAAGGGTAGCTATCGTTTTTTTCAACCTGGACCCTATTTTCCTATGTTTTTGTGTGTACGTGACTGATAGGAACAACAATCTTTGAAATTGGTCCAGTATTAAGCGTGAACGCTGTAACCGGCAGCCACAGACTGGGCTGCAGTGTAACCTTACGGGGCAAATGTGCATCGTCAATTTCATCCACCGACAGGCTCAGATTAATATTCTAAGTGTCTGACAACATTATGGACAGAGACAGAGTTTTAAAACCTCTTTGAGATCTTTCTGTTTAACCAGAAACAGCTCTGAAGTCGCTAGCGCTAAACCCACCAGACTCCATAAAAAAACAATACTTTTAGCGTGTGTAGAGCCAACATATTTTCACATGTACATCTGTAAACTATGTGTTTATTTCAACCAAAACTAGAGTTGTGATGGTTGAAAAGTGGAAAAATGACCCAAAACTGATTTTTATAGTTTTATTTTGTTTCTGTCGACTTTGAATGAAGTGTATTTAAAGGTACATTGTGTAAGAATTTACGAAATTATCTCTCTTCATCATTTACACTTGTCGCTTTGCCTGTCGTTTTAATTCTCTTTCCCTGGCGAGTAATCTCCCCCTGGCATTCGTCACGGTGCCAATAGGTGTAAGAGGGCGAAATGCGGAGGTATGTCCCTCTTTGGCTAATGTATTTTAAAAGATTGAGGTGCTACATGGCGGCCGTCATTCGAGCGAGTTGCTCATATGTATTCTGAATAATTCTGAATGGCAGATTCCACTCTTACGAGAATACTTTAATTAGTTGGTGGAAGTAATTACACATGAATGAGTACATATTTGTGAGAGAACAAAGGGGTTTTTGCTTAGAATCAACTCAAAAAGTTACACAATGTAGGTTTAACGATGCTTAAATGACATTATTTACATGGAGTCTGGCTGCTTTAGCGAACGCAATTTCGCTCATGTTTTTAATGTTAAGAAAAAGGATCTTACTCTTTAACAGAAAGGTCGACCTCCTTAGAAATCCTTTCCATAATGTTGTCAGACACTTAGAATATTAATCAGAGTCTGTCAGCCGAACGAGCACTTTTGTGAAGGTAAATACAAGCTGGACAATTGTCCTATTAACTTATATTGTAGCTTGTTTCCCTGACTGAAGCGATCTCGCTTAATACTGGACCAATGTCAAAGATTGTTGTTCCCATCAGTCACATAGACACAAAAACATAGAAAATGAGGGTCCAGATTGGGAAAAAAAACGGTAGTTAGGCTCAACACACTAAACTAAGACCAAGAACATGGTGAACATTATGTAAGGGTTAATGTAGAGCGAGGCGGTTGTTATAGCGAATACAACCCCGACAGGGTGATCAGGACCCACTTATTACATGGCTACTTACCAAATAAATCAATAATTTGACTAATAACTTGACAAAATATTGATTTAAATGGGAGTTTATTGATTTAAATACGATTGTATTGCTTCCACTAGAGAAAATAGTCCGTTCCGTCTCTACGGTTGGAATCCTGCGTCCATAGCAACGTAAAAACTCTGTAATGCAATCCTTCGTCTATTAGCTACTCAACACCACCTTATGGGCTGTGGTAGTAGCCGTATATTTTATGGGGTGCTGCCGTGGTGGACAAATGACCCAGCTGCTGTTTTAATCACTGCAGGAATTGACACAACATTAGCTGAAGCGTTGTAGTGAGCTAGCGGGCTATCGGCTGCTCTAATTTACATTAAACTGAACATTTCTGTTGACGGTGAAGTGAGACACGGTGAATGGCTTCTTTGGGAATATTTATGTGGACCTTTTATGTCCTCATTCATCTCGTTTCCTTTTTGCAGAGCCGCTGCATGTTGACACACCTGTAAGTTAACGTTAAACAAGTTGCAATGTAAGCTAACTAATTAGCGTTGTTGTCCCTACGGCTGTTACTGCGTAGCTAGCGATCATAGACGGTATAGAAAGACACTAGCGATAGACGCTCATCACCTCTGCTGTCATTGCTTGGATTGGAGGACAGAAGTTGCTCCACGTTTCCCCACTTTTTGCCACAGCTGATAGGCTAAATTATCCGGACTTCTTTCAGCGGATTGATTGATAGCTGTCCTCCAGAGTGAACAGAACTGCGTCCATGGCAACGCTCTGCTTTTGCATGGCAACGGT
Source organism: Perca flavescens (assembly GCF_004354835.1). NCBI lineage: Eukaryota > Metazoa > Chordata > Actinopteri > Perciformes > Percidae > Perca > Perca flavescens. Next base: position 3,823,605 of record NC_041350.1, on the reverse strand, counting down.
GTGTTATCCTTAGCAGCGGTCTGTTATCAAGAAATAACAGACCGCATTCTACATTAGAATTCAACCAAGCCATTTAATAAACCGGCTTAACTGCATGTTAACATTTCCACACAGAGCTGCTTTCTGGATCTAGTTGGTCACATTGTTTGTTCTCTGAGCGACGGAGACGTCACCCCGTCACATGAGAGGAGAAAGGGAAAGACGCCGGCGAGTAAAAGTGTCAGCTGTAGACCAATATTTCATTCGAAAACATTTCATTGCATTAAGTCATCACAGATGTCTTTCTCTCTCTCTCTTTCTCTGTCTCTCGCTCTCCCTGTGGCTGGTTCCAGTGGAGTCCAACTAATTACAGTGGCTATCAGGAGTGTGTGTGTGTGTGTGTGTGTGTGTGTGTGTGTGTGTGTGTGTGTGTGTGTGTGTGTGTGTGTGTGTATCCCTGCTGCTAAATTCTCATTTCAAATAGCCCATGGTGCTCTGATGGAACGCTGGGCTACACACACACACACACACCTGCTCATTAACTGGCTTTCCAAAACCAATCAGTGTGGGTGCGACAGAGGAGCTCTGTCTGAGGACACACACACATACACACACAGAAACACAGAGTGTGTTTTCACTGGTTGTGTGGTAATCTCTGGTCCAAACCACAAGAAGAGACCCTGACGTGATTAACACTTAAACACACAGAGACTGATACAGAGAGAGAAAACAACACAAATGCAACTTTATTTATCTAGTTATTTCTCTGAATAAACTAGGGCTGCACGATTCAGAAAATGTCACGTTTCAATATCGTTTTTTAGGCTCAAGATTCAATTCAGCAACGCTTCTTGATTTAAAAAAAAAAAAAAAACGATTCACTGTATGTAATGTAGTTACTTTTACCATGTGATTGCAGTAGACAAGAAATTAAAAAACATGAATTGATTTTTGGAATTCTACGAATCGATTTTAAATCGGTAGGGCTTGAATCGCGATACGAATGTGAATCGATTTTTTTGCACACTCCTAAAATAAACACAGTTCAGCCCTTTGACCCAGACGGGTGTCAGCAGCAGATAACAATGTGGGGTGATGGGAGCTAGTTTCTGTCCTCTGGGGTGTACGTCTGGCAAGTCCTCGAGGTTTCGATAAAAATGCCTGAATATTTGCCGTCTATTGCTCGGATTCACAACGTGAACAATGTTCAAATGAAGTCAACAAAAAGGAGACAATTCTGTAGTTGACCAGTTTCACTCCAGAGGCAAACTGAGGGCCTTTCTCGCACACGACCCATATTTACGTGTATATTGGCCAGTCACTCCAGAAAAACGTGATTATGGGATCGCATAATTCAACGCATAATCAGCCAAAGTGTGCCAAACAGCAAAAACTTGTTTTTGTGGAGAGGAAAGCCTCCTGCAGAGACACGAGTCTGTCCGATGGAAACACAACATACAGTATAGACAGAAGGGAGAGAGAAATGGAAGAAAATCAGTTTTTCTGTCCGTCTCTCTCTCTCTCTCTCTCTCTCTCTCTCTCTCTCTCTCCATCTTAAAGCCTGAGGGCGACAGTAAGAGTACACAGTCGGGTGTCTGGGTTATATTCCAGCAGAGAGTCACGCCTGAGAAACACACAGACGGCTTAAGTCCTACATCCTCTGAGATCTCGGTCTGTTTTTCTCTACTGTGTTTTTCTGTCTTTTCTTTCCGTCTGTCTTCATTTTGTCTGTATTGTATCAAATATCATTTTCTATTATGTTGAATTTTGAAACAATAGGTGTTTAAGTGAAAAATAGAGACCCATTTTTCCTTTAGAGATTTTTCTTGTTTACCATTGTTAAAGGCAGACCGTGATGCAGAAGTCAAAGGCTCGGCCAACCTTAAAGAAGCTGCTGCAACATTTCGGGGATCCTTTAGTTAACCGATAAGACCTCGGTGAGCACAGACCTCCGCCACAGCATATCCTTTCTCAAAATGAGAAGTTGGCGTGAATTTTTCCAGACGTGAACCCATTTTTTTTTTTTTTTTTTTTTACCCCGACACCGCATGAATGCAGCACAAACACCTCGCAATGACGGAAGTTGAAATTGTATGCACCGTGATTCGGATCCGCTCCAAAGTGTAATGGGTTCTTCCTTGGCTCATGCTACGCCCTTCCACCAAGTTTCAGGAAAATTGGGCCAGTATTTGTTTTTCTGCTGACAGACTGACAGACAGACAGACAGACAGACATACAGACAGACAGACAGACTACACAATCTTTAGTTTAAAAAAAAAAACACCAAAACCCTAAGAAGAGGGAGGAACAAAGCAAGGAATGAAAGAGGGAAGGGAAGACGAGGGAAATTAAAAAAAGGTGGAAAAGAAAAAAGGATGAAAAAAGAAAAGGCAAATAAAGTAGGAATGAAACAAGGATGCAAGGAAAGCTGTAAGGAAGGCATTGAAGGAAATAAAGTAAGGGAAAGAATGAATGGAAGAACACGGGAAGGAAAACATTTCCCAACTTCACAAAATTCTGAATTAAAGAATGAAGAAAAGAAGAGATAAAGAAGCAAGGATGGCATGCAACGAAAGAGGAATGAAAGGGTGAAAGGATGAGAAGGAATTGAAAAAGGGAAATAAGGAAAGAGAAGAGGGTGGCGGTAACTATGTAGAGTAAGTCCCATTGAGATTACAAAATCTCTTTTTTAAAGGTACAGTAGGCCGACTAAGTTTAAAAAATATAATTACAAATAGAAATAAAAACCTTGACAAAAATCATCAATTATCTGTGGAAATAAATCATGTTTTTGAATATATGACACGCATTTTAATAGGATGTTGATTTCTGTGCTCGTTGTTTAGCGTGTTAACCAATGTGAGTCTTTGAATGTTGATGAAGAAACCAACATGTTTATCACATCTTAGCGGACTTAGTAGGAAATAATTCGTTTTACCCGCTAAAACCTGTGACCTGCAGAGAATTAGGTTTTGAAACGCACCTTTCCAGCCACCCCCAACCCCGAGAGGATGAGAGAGAGAGAGAGAGGGAGGGAGGGATGAAAGAAGATGAATGTTAAGAAAGAGAGAGAGAGGAAGGAACAGACAGAAAGAAGGTGGAGAGAGGGAATCTTTAATTAGAGACAGATGACTTTGCCACGCCTCAGAAGGCTGGAATTACACTGCAGGCTATGAGGCGAGGCTAATTTCACATGTAATTGTTGCTGCAATCCTCGCTGTGCTGCTAACACTCCCAACCTCCCTCCATCCAGAGAGATGAAGAGGAGGGGGATAGAGAGAGAGAGGAAGAGGAGAGAGAAATTGGAGGAAGAATGCATAAACGATTGGAAGAAAGAAGTAATTTGTTGCTGCAAACGTCTGTGTGCTGAAAACACCGTCCGCTCTCTTACTGTAATACCTAAAGAAAGGAAGACAAGAAGGGGGGGGGGCAAAGCAAGGGATGGCAGACAGAGGGAAAGAAGGAACAAACAAAAGAAAAACAGAAAAAAGGAATGAAAGGGAAGAGACGATAGGTAAATTAAAAAGGAGGGAAACGAGGAATGAAAAGGATTAAAAGAAAAGGCAAAGTAAGTAGGAAGGGAACAAGGATGCAAGGAAAGCTGTAAGGAATAAATAAAGGAAGGGAAAAATGAATGAAAGAACACGGGAAGGGGAAAAAAAGGAATAAAAATATTTGGAATTAAAAAGGGAAGGGAAAAAAGACACAAGGATGCCAGGAAAGAAAGAGGAAATGATAAAAGGATGAGAAGGAATACAAAAATGGAAAATAGGAAGGAAAGAGGAAATATGTAAAGAGAAGAGGGATTGAAGGGATGAAGAATTAAAATAAGAAAGGAAAAGAGTAAACTAAAAAGGAATAGAAGGATCAAAAGAAGAAAGCAAGGAATGAAGGGGTGAAAGAAGGAAGGAAAGCATCAGGGAATGAGAAGAAGGAAGCAAGGAATGAAGAACAGGTGGAAGGCAAGAGGAATGAATGAAGGAAAGAGGAAATGAAAGGAGGGAAAGAAGGAATTTAAAAAGGTAAATGACAAAGGAATGACGGGATGAGGAAATGAGAGAAGAGGAAGGATGGACAAAGAGTGAAAGAAGGGAGCACGGAATGAAGAATGGAGGAAGGCATGAGTAATACATGACGGAAGTAGAGAGGGAAGGAAGGAAAAGAATTGAAAAGTATTTCATAAACCCATCATGGAAGGGAGGAATGAGAGGCAATGTATGAGTAACTAAAAAGATAAAATATTTTCATATATATATATATATATATATATATATATATATATATATATATATATATATATATATATATATAACCCACAATGGAGGAATGTGTGACCTCTGAATGTCTACAGGGAGAAAGAAATAGAAAGAGAAGGAAAGAAAGATGGAGAGAAGAAAGAATGGAAGAAAAAAAAATATCTGTCTTCAACCATTTTAAAGAAACACTTTGAAACTGCAAAAATCTCTCCTTATCCTACAAAAGAAACTTCCTGCAGCTCAGGAAAATCTCTGTGTCTTACACACACACACACACACACACACACTTTCTTTGTAGACTGATATTCCCTTTTCTTCTCTCCAGAGACTTGCATAGCTCTGCCGCCGCCTCGCTGTGTGTCTGGTGTGTGTACAATGTGTATGCGTGTGCGTGTGTGTGTGTGTGTGTGTGATGTGTTGAGTCGAGCGCTTCCTGGGTCAGACGTCCTGATCTCGCGTTTTGTCGTTTGTCGCAGCTTGTTATACAAGCAAGAGAGAGCTGAAGTCCTCTGGGACTGTGTGTGTGTGTGTGTGTGTGTGTGTGTGTGTGTGTGTTTTTACTTTTATATTTTTTTTCAGTCTCTCACTCAGTTTTTTTTTTTGTGTGATTTCAAGTATGTTGTGTGCGTACAAATGATTGTGTATGCTGTGTGTGAGTTCTGCATGTTTTCGTGACGTAGTGCATCACCGGAGACGAGGGGACATGTCCCCGCACACTTTTTAAAGGCCCACATTTTTTGACTTTTGTCCCAAGGAGCCAAGCAACAGTTTAGTAAACAGCCCGCTAAGTTTGAAAGGTGCAACATTTAGTGAATAAACTAATGATGACTTTCTTCACATTGAGTTTTTGATATAGTTTATGTTCTTTAGTAATCACTACGGCCGTGCTAAGAAACCCGCTTTGAATTAGAATTTTAGTTTCATAGTTTGATATGAATTTTTATGAATATACAATATAGCATTCACTTTTCTCCTTTTTCTCTTTTTCTTTCTTTCCTTTCTGTGGTTGACCTTGTTGTGTACATCACTTTTGTATCTAAAGCCCTTCCAGAGCTTCAGTTCTTTATTTTTTAGGAGCACGTTATGTGTTCCTGTCCGAGGGAATATTGGTGGCGTTATAGAAATCTGGATTCATTTGCTTTTCTTGTCAGCGCGGGTGTGTTTACGTGGGCAGATGCAGTTAGTGTGTTTTTTGTCTTCTAAAAGTACACGTTAAGTTATGGGTGTATGTTACATATCTCTATATCTTGTGTGTGTGTTGTGTGTGTGTGTGTGTGTGTGTGTGTGTGTGTGTGTGTTGTGTACATCATCATACCTTGCTGTGTTCAATTTCGCACCTCTGTCTGTTTGTGTGTGCGTCTGCACTTTCTCAAATATTCTTGTGTCTGTGTGTCTTGAGTGTTTGCTGTCTCTCTCTTGTGCGTGTGTGTGTGTGTGTGTGTGTGTGTGTGTGTGTGTGTGTGTGTGTGGATTATATGTCCTGTGGGAGGCTGTTTCCTGTGCGTTTGTTCTGTCAGTCTTGATAAAGTCGGGGATATATCTGCTTTAGAACAAAGAGACACGACTCAGCAGCATCTCGCCAACTTTCTCTCTCTCTCTCTCTCCCTTTTTCTGTATCTCTTCTCTCTTGAGACTCCCTCAGCTTCCCAGGAACGTCGTCTGACTGACACACACACACACACACACACACACACACACACACACACACACACACACACACACACACAGGAACGAGCAGGAATCTCGTACAGAAATAAAAGTAGAGTTTGACGACGAGCGATGAGACAATGTCGGGCCAAGGTTGGCTGTAAACATGTTTGCAGATTTTCGTTTCAAAACAACAAGCGACGGCTCGTCTCAAAACAAGCCATGAACGTCTGTGACAGAATTAAAACCAGTCCCACTTTTATTTTTAAAGTTTTCCCCCAAAATAGGACAGGATTGTATCGTGTTAAGTGATTCCTGGACTTGGAAAATGATTTCATGTAAATCTTAAATAATTTTTTTTTAGTATAACCGATTTATTTTCTTTTGAAAGGCCACTATGGTGCTGTCGGGGGCATGTTTTAACGAGCTAGTCACTGAAAAAATCAGCTTTGCTCATTTTTTGATAAGGAAGGAAACACATTTGAAACATTAATGTGTAAAACCACGAATGTAAACAAAAAAAATATATGAAATAGTACCTTTTATTTTGAAAGAGTCTACTTGCTTTACAGCCAAATGAAATCTTTGATAAAAACAACAAGACAGATTTGCTATACTCGTCAGAGTAGCAGTACCTTAAAGCTCTGTTTTCATTATGGCTTTATGCTTTTAAAAATCAAAAAATTATGAGTAGCTTTTACATTTAGATGTACTTTTACTCATTTAGTTTTTGTTTGGGTTCAAGTTTCAACCGAAAAGAAAATTGGTCAGAAACATGCCAAACATTAAGTTACGTGATTATAGAAAAATCAACAAGCGTCTGCAGTTCAAGGCGCAGAAAGACGGGAAGAAGCTCAGCTGGGACGTACCCCACCAGGAGGGAAACAAACACACTCTAAACCACAGGATTATTAATCATTTACAGCAGGAATGAACTCTCTTTCTGAAGGCTTTTTTGATGACTGTTGACACTTTGTCTCAAAGTGTTATGAGACTTGTGCGCGCTGCAGATTTCCTTTTACCTGACTTTATTTCCTGTGACGGTTTGTTTAAGTGTGTGTCGTGAGAATAATGTTTAATGTCATCTCAAGGGTAAAGCCTCCTTTTTAAACATGTTTGTGTGTGTGTGTGTGTGTGTGTGTGTGTGTGTGTGTGTGTGTGTGTGTGTGTGTGTGTGTGTGTGTGTGTGTGTGTGTGTGTGCGCGCGCGTGCGTGCGTGTGTGTTTGTGAGACAGAGACTCATGACAACACACACAATGTTGCAGTTGCAAAGTGACTGGGAGCTCTGATGCACAATTAATGTGTGAGCTTTGTGTGTGTGTGTGTGTGTGTGTGTGTCTCCACTCATCACCCTGCTCTCCGTTTTGACCTTGGCACCTTCTTCATTAGAATAAAGATTGTCTGTCGTTTAGGCTACATGGCCGGTCATCTGGACACGCACACACACACACTGAGAGCCATGCTATTACATTTCTGTCATTGTAGTGAGATGGAGGGAGGAGGAGGAGAGGAAAAGAAGAAAGGAGGGAATCAATGATCAAATGAGAGCGTGGTGATTAGAGCTGACGTCTCCAGCTCGGTTTGGTCGATATCCTCTCGTACGACCAAATTCTCGTTGTTGGACAAACGCTGGTGTTACTTTCACAAGGCCGCCTGTCCACCAAAGAATTAGTTTCCGAGCTTTAGACGCCTTTGTTGAGTCAGTTTGCTACGATACGAAACGTCTGCCCAAGTAAAAATGTCGGTGGTCGGAACATGGTGGACAGCTTGCTCTGGATGGAGGGAAGGCTGAAGCTCGTAGGTAGGGAGGACAGATATATATATATATATATACGCTCCAGCAGCATTCATTTTGCCTCCGTTGTTGTTACATGTAGTATGTCACGGTTGGTTGGTCTTTGTGCTATTTGTCTATTTGTCCGTTCTCCACTGTGATTGGACAGCTGGGTAAAAAGTGACAGTGACGAGTGCAGCATTTTACCCAAAGTTGAATATTCTTCAACTCTTGGTGATCAATAAACTTCAAACTTACAGCACAGTGTTTGTAGCATCGTGCAAATATGCCATGCGTGTATAACACGGATACAGCGTTCCAGGCGGAGCCTCGTACATTCCTATGAGAGTTGCTCAGTTGCGCATGGAGCCAAAAAGTTACCCGGATCGGCGTTGCTTCCGCATTAAGCAGGCGGAGTAGAGCAGGCTCTGCCGTCCGAGCCAGCTACTTCCTGTTTTGCTCTGCGCTAACTCGAATGGACCTTAAGTGATTTAACCGTGCAGCTCTTCTAGACATTCCATATGTCTTCTGACTGAATAAATCAATTCTGATTGTTAAACGAGACATTTTGCAGGAGTTGTAACGCTCAAAGACATGTATCCACTGATAAACAGACCTGTCTTTCGCCATCTATGGAAAAAGGTCTTTTTGGGCAAGAGGGCATCAGGTGACGAACACGGAAGTTGTAATTTAAATTAAAGTTTGGCCACTATGTTTAAATTGCTAAAAAGCCCGGCGCACTTCCTGTTGGTCTGGAATAGGTGGCCACTCCCATTGCAAAACATTTAAAAAGTATAGTGGCCTGTGGCCGGGTTGGTTCAGTGGGTAGAGCAGGCGCACATATACCGAGAGGCTTATGCCTCGACGCAGAGGTCCAGGGTTAGAGTCCGACCTGTGACCATTTCCTGCATGTCCCCCCCCCTCTCTCTCCCCTTTCTCACCTAGCTGTCCTATCAAATAAAGATGGAAAAGCCCAAAAAAATAATCTTAAACAAAAAAAATTGCAGTGGCTTCAGAGGAAAAAAAAACGCTTGAATGGACATACACCGGACAGGACACTTAAGAATAAAAGCCGTTCTCAGATAAAGTCCTGGTTCTCTCTGCTGTGGAGGTAAACTGCATCAGCGATTTGCTCATTAACTCCATTTACACACACACACACACACACACACACACACACACACACACACACACACACACAGTGGCGGAAGCCAACAACAGAGGCAGTGTTGTTGACCAACACCTGCCCACTCCAGTAAGTTAGTTGTTAACACACACACACACACGCCACACACACACACACACACACACACACACACACACGCCACCAAGATAATTAGTAAATTGACTCAGTCGACACAATGAACAGCGAAGGATCGCTCTGTCTCCCGCTTATTAATTTAAATTCAGCGAGGCTTTATTATTATTTAAAGACATTTTAATAAAAAGAACCTGTTCCCAGAGAAAACCTACAGTGTAACAAACAGAATAAATACAATAACTAACTTTTATTGATCTTTAATATCACTAATAATTGTTTTCAGTCTTCTCTGCTCGACTGGGAAAAAAGTTAGGAACTATATTGCACACGCACACACACAAACACTGCAAAAAAATAATGCATTGCCTGTACATACCAGCACTTTCTTTCCCCTCTCTCTCTCTCTCTCTCTCTCTCTCTCTCTCTCTCTCCCTCCCTCCCTCTCTCAGTATAAAGCCGCTCTTTGTTCACCCCCTGAATAGTGAGATCCATCCAGCTTCCTATGGGGTCAGCAACACACACAAACACATTTGTACTTGCATTTGCGCTCATTGACATAATTCATTCACCGGCCTCTGACCCCTAAACTAATACTAATCTCAACCCTAAAACTCGGGGTGCTAACCCCCAAACAGCCCTCTGAGGCCCCGACACAGTACCACAGCCTTTATTTGTGGAAGCTACTAAACAAATCAATATAAATGATTTCCTTGTAATATTTGTATTTGACATGCAGCGATCATCTAGAACAGGGGTGTCAAACTCATTTTCCCAGAGGGCCACACTGGAAAAAGAGAATCACACCAAGGGCCAGACATGGAGAGTTTAGTTGTTTTTGTTTAGACTGTTTTTGTGGCTTTCTCAGACATTTGTCACCTTTTTGTAAATTTGTTGCTTTTTCCGACATTTTTCTACGCTTTTTGTCGCATTTTTGTTGCCAACAAAAGTCCTCAAAAGAGTTCCTTAGCCATCCTAGGATTTAGCAAATCAAGTAAAACAATGATAAATTTTTTAACAACAACCTTTTTCACAGCCTGAATATGAAAACCCTCTCAGGCTCAGCAAATCTGCCATATTCTGCTTTGAATGTCAGGTGATTGCTTTTAAAAAAAAAACTCTTTCCTGTGTTTTTGTTTTGGCACACAACTAGGCGGGCCAAGATTTATTGTGAACCCAAAATGATATATACGGGCCGGATCTAAATCTGCAAGGGGCCGGATTTGGCCCGCGGGCCTTGAGTTTGAGACAGTGACTTTAGAACCATGTCTCTAAAGACTGAACTAAAACAACACAGTTCACCCCCGCAGTAGTCGCGGAGGGATGTTACAGACTGATGTGTCTCTTCACTCACACACAATCTCTGGAAAACACAGTCAGCTTACTGCGATTAAAAGAAAAATAACGAGTAGAGATTTGATAGCGTCGAAGCAAAAAGAATCTGGGTATTTTACCGAACTGTAAGCCGGATTCAAAATAGATCCGGCAGTCAGAACCCAGCCCTCGTTCTGTTCAAATATTTCTGGAATTCCTCTACCAGCTTTCCTATTGTTTTCTGCTCGTATTGTTTCTTCTGGCACGCTCTTGCCAGGAGAGAATTCCCAGGGTTCTTAGGGGGTCAAAGGTCACCTGGCATAAATGTTGAGCGGCATCCCACAGCCTGTGTGACTCAACCTCCTCGCTGCCAGCACTCACAAACACACACACACACACACACACACTCTCTCTCTCTCTTTATCTGCAACGATATTTAGCCGATTTACTAACTCTGGAAAAATGCAGCTTAAACACAAATTAAACTAATATATAAAGTAGGTAAGTAAAGTTTATTTCTGCGGCACATTTAAACACAAGCACTGACCAAAGTGCTGTACATGGCGCATTAGCGACAGAATAATAAAATAAAACTAGAAAATTCCGGAAGAAATTTTGACAGTGTGCCTACTACTTGGTGCACATCCGAATAACACTAGCTAAGTAGATAACTTGGCCACATTGTCACTGAGAGAGAGAGAGAGAGAGAGACAGAGAGAGAGACAGAGAGAGAGAGAATACGAATATAAATACGAATAGGAGTCAGGTGGGTTTAGGATGCTTAAATTACTGATTATTTACATGGAGTCTGGTGGGTTCAGGACGCTTAAAGTACTGTTTATTTACATGGAGTCTGGTGGGTTACAATGCTAAAATGATTGTTTATTTACATGGAGTGCTGTACATGGCGCATTAGCGACAGAATAATAAAATAAATACACTTACAGATTAGTGATTTGAGCTAAGAGACAAACACTTAATTACAGACATAACAGGGTCAGACATTAGAACACAGGAAAAGGCCAATGTAATAGGTATGTTTGGAGGCCGGTTTTGAATATTGTAATTTTAAGGGGCATTTCTGATGGTTAGGTGGCAGTCGGTTCCACAGCTGAGGGCCAGCGACAGAAAAGGCTCGGTCACCTTTTTGCTTAAGCCGGGACCGTGGGACATGGGGGAGGCCTTGGCTGGAGGATCTGTGGGACCTACATGGGGAGGAATGAAACCAGCTCTGTAGCTGGGGGGCCAGGGCGTGAAGAGCTTTAAAAAACCAGCAGCAGGGGGGCGGCCTCTAGTTCACCCAATAAGAGCGTTCTCCCCATGATGGCTGAGTCCTGCAGCGGCGCAGGTTCGAATCCGACCTGCTGCCCTTTGCTGCGTGTCGTCGTTCCCCATCTCTGTGATCGTGCCACTGACCAACACAAACCTGTGGTTTTCTGGTTCTGCATTAGTGTTTCTAATATTTTAGAAGAAGGCGAACAATGAGCAACTGACAGACAGCGAGTGAAGGTGAGAGAGATGACGATGATGATGATGTCACACAGACTGATGATGTCACACAGACGACCGGCGATGTGTGCTCATATTAGCTCATGGATCTGAAAGTTATCATCCCTTAAATCATATAGAAGTCCGTCAGTTGTGTGCCAAGGTTGAAACTGCAGGCTACTAAATGCTCTGTTTTTGGTTCACTTCCTGTATTTGCGTGTGATTGCGTTCTCACCTGAAGTGAAGCGAACTCTACAGTAGTTCACGTAGAAAAGACTTTTGCTTTTTTAATGGACAGTTATTAGTTTGTGAATTCATTCAACACCTCCTGTAAAGGTTGCTTTCTGTTTTCTCTTCACTCTCCTCCTCTCTCTCTCAACAGACTGGTAGAAATGTCACCCTCTTTGCTTTGTACTAATGACCTCCCTGCAACACACACAGAGAAACACACACACAGAAATACACACAGAAACACACATACACACACACACAGAGAAACACACACAGACACACACACACGACTCGCTGCGAGGCTGAATGGTGAGCCGTCTTTACCGGCCAGTCAAATGGCTCATTCATCTGGTTTCTATGGCGACAATTAAAACACGTTGCCGGGGTCTTTTGTTGTGTGGCCTCGTTTGGAAAGAGAGAAAGTCTCTTTGCCTTTTTTTTTGCTTCTTTTTTTTGTCCAAACAGAAGGTTTTTTAATGTAGTGAAAGAGAAAGATTCAGAAACTGTGAGCAGCCCAGAAGACGAGTTTAGTTTGAGATTAAAGAGTTAAAGGTTTACTGTAGTTTACTTTTCCAATATTAAGAAGGTGGAAATATTCCAAATTATCCCAAATATAGAAACAGGATTTACATATAAAAACAAATAAATATGTAGCATTTCATTTACATTTCTTTATTATCCATTACTCTGTTGTGTAAAATAAATACATAAACAGAGCACAGCTGTAAAATATGTATAAATAATTCAAAAAGAAGATTGGAAATTGGTTCAGTAAAAGTAAAGTGAAATGTAATAACTATAATTTGTAAAAGCTTTACATAGAAATGGAAATATGAACATGTATCTGACTGTTATGTCTTTGAAAAACATACTATGCTAATTTTCGCAATTATTGTAAACTGGAGGCAGTATGGAGAGGTGTTTATGTGGTTGTACTTTCACACACACACAAACACACACACACACACACACACACACACACACACAGGTTGAAGTGTCTGGCAGTATAATGGGGTGTCAGAGAGCCACTTCCTGCTCTTTCAGAGCCAGTGGAACATCCATCTCAACCGGAGACACTGAGACACACACACACACTCTCTCTTACACACACACACACACAAATGTAAGCAAGCATACAGTGTTCCCCCCACCCCCGTCTTTGTGTAGCTTCTGCATGCACACACGTTGTTTAAAAGAAACCGGTGGATGTGAGGGAGGAGTTAAACGGTGTAGAGCTGTAAAGAATGTTGCATTGCAAATAAACCTGCAGAATTAAATTCTGCATTCACAACTTCACGTTGGGGAAGTCAGTATACAGACAGTGTTATTTAACGCTTAACTTCATAAATATAATACAAAAGGTTCATGTTGTTTGTTATTATTAGCCCAGTTTCAGAACGCTGCTCATCATGGGCACATCAGAATCAGAATCAGAAAAGGTTATTTTGCCACAATAAGTATACTTATGTAGAATGTGCCTTAGTGAACAGTGCATAATCAAAACAAACAAACATATTAAACATTAATATAAAATAAACAATAAATACAGGAAAAAAAACTAATATATACATCCAAAGTAACTGTTGCATGAGCTTTTATATCAACGCATTTTAATGAACGAGTTCGTATGTTATCATACGAAATTACATTGACTGTCAGCCGGTCGCATGACAGTTAAAGTAGACAGTAGGTAGGACTTATAAAATTACTGAAAGTGACCCTATGTTCCAGTAGAACTACAGTACAGGCCAAAAGTTTGGACACACCTTCTCATTCAATGTGTTTCTTTATTTTCATGACTATTTACATTGTAGATTCTCACTGAAGGCATCAAAACTATGAATGAACACATATGGAATTATGTACTTAACAAAAAAGTGTGAAATAACTGAAAACATGTCTTATATTTTAGATTCTTCAAAGTAGCCACCCTTTGCTTTTTTTGATAACTCTGCAAACCCTTGGTGTTCTCTCAATGAGCTTCATGAGGTAGTCACCTGAAATGGTTTTACCTTCACAGGTGTGCTTTGTCAGGGTTAATTAGTGGATTTTGTTCCAATATTAATAAAAAAGCAAAGGGTGGCTACTTTGAAGAATCTAAAATATAAGACATGTTTTCAGTTATTTCACACTTTTTTGTTAAGTACATAATTCCATATGTGTTCATTCATAGTTTTGATGCCTTCAGTGAGAATCTACAATGTAAATAGTCATGAAAATAAAAAGGAAACACATTGAATGAGAAGGTGTGTCTCTCTTCTGGTACCACCTACAGACTGTAGTTAGATTTGGGGGGAAGGACTGAGAAGTTTTAGCCAATATTTAGCTAAGTCCTGGCTCTTCACAATCCTACCTACACCACCTTTAAGTAGTTTTGTAGCCTGAACCATGAATGTCAAAAACACATAATTTCCTGGAATTCTGGTGAAACTTTCTGTAACAATTTCAGTATCATGTTATGGTGCAAATGTCTTTATTTATGTAAAGGAAATAGAACAGGTTTTTGGGCGTGTTGCACTGGTCAGTTTTGATTATTGATCCCCCCCTGTAAATGACACCTATGGGGACACTTATTGATGAAACCCTCCTGTGGGGGGCGTATTGGAGGTTAGGACCAAACTATGCGAACAACTACACAGGCTCAATAATGCAGAAGAAGTAAACATAGAAAAGACGAGGGGAAAGAGGAGGGGAAACAGAAGGAGCAAGAGGATTTAAAGACAGAAAAAGAAGAGTGTTGTCTGAGGACCAGGAGGAAATGGAGAGCAGAGAAGAGATGTGGAGGACGAAGATGAAGATGCGTCCTTATCACTCCCCCAGCATCCCCCCCGAACTTTAGCTGCCGCGCCGTCAAAATCGTTCCGTTACGCAGCCTCCGACAAACTTCTCTCATTTGGCGGATAAGATGAATCTGCGAGAAGAGAGAGATGAGGGGGGACTAATGTTCAAAATGCATTAAATGTTTTTCATGTATGACTGCATTTTTGCTGACATTTCAGCTCCGTGCTCATTAATATGGAGACCAAATTAAACTTATGATTGCTTGTTGATTCCACCCCCCCGCCCCCCCCCCCCCCCCCTTTCCCTCTCGTCTGTTTCGTCAAGCGTTTATCCCTCGTTTCTCTGTGTTTTTGCAAAGCTCTGACATTTTATTTTTGTTTTTCATAAGCCAAATTCATAGCAATATATATTACATATAAATATATCTCTTTCAGTAGGAATTTCTGATGATAATGTAGGATTTTCTTCTTTGTTAGTGAATGAAAAACTATTCTAACTAGCGGTGTTGAAGCGGACCATAGTTGAACACTCACGGTTCGGAATGCATGTGAACTGTTGCAAAGTTGAACCATAATAATAATAATAATAATAATAATAATTAACCATAATAATAGTGTGAAATACCTTTTTACTGTCGCTGTTACATAAAGTAAGCTGATACATTTCTATGAAGGGTTGCCATGAAAAGATACAGGCAACGAAATGTTCACTTCACATGAACGCTGCATGTTAAAAGTCAGTGCTTATATGGCACCGGTGCCATTTAAGTATTATATGCCTTGTATGGCAGCGGTATCTAACGCGGATTTCGGTGCCACTTAAATGTCTGCGCCGCTCTCTGATGCGCCTTACATGTCACGCTAGTAAACACTAACGTTACTCTCGGCATCGGGTAACGTTAGCCTACCGTTAGCTAGCAGCTGGAGTAAACACGGTTCAAATGCTGACAGCTAAACGGTGTAAAGTGTGACTGGATTTCACTGGAGAGGACTCCAACGGCGGGACTAAAGCTAAGAGCTAAGAGCTAACAAACACAAACTAGCACTTGGTCCCTGCTGTTGTCAACCTTGTGGTGCATTCAAAGTTATTGTAAAATACCCTTTTCTTATCTGTTTTTGTCGTTTAAACACAATTTACTGGTGAAAGAAGTTATTATTGTTGAAAGGTAACGTTTTCACATTTCTAATAAATCATTTAAATTCCCCCTTTTTTGTGCCGATCTGAAAATTGATCTCAATCCGTGACTCAAAACCGTGATCCAAAACGTGAGTTTTGTGATCCGTTACACCCCTTGTTCTAACAATATTTTCCAGCCTGCAGTAATACATATTTTATGACGACATAAGCATCATGAACGCTGTTACGCTGAAATATAGATGCACCATTCCACCACTTATTGCTACTTTGCTTTCAGTATAGCAATGTAGAGTTTTATGTATTCTAAGGTTAGAGCTTCAAATAACAATTGTCAGCATTATTGATTGATTTCCCAATTATCTTCTCAATAAATAGATTAATCATTCAGTCTATGAAACCTAAAAATTAAGTGAAAAATGCCATTCACAATTTCCCTAAAGCCAACATATTTAAGGTTTGGGTCTTCGGCTTTCACTCATTTTAAAATGTTCTCAAGATCTGCATTTTTATACAAAATGTACTGTATACTATAACACGTATGTACAAAAATATGCTTATCGCTTGTTTTTGGCAAACAATTGAATATTGAAATGTCAAAACAATTAACCTTTTTGGCACCTCATGTTTTGCAAGTAAACTTATTTTGTCTTGTGTTCTGAATGACCGCAAAACTCACTCGGACAGCTTTTTTTTTTAATGTATTTTAATGGGGACAAAAAAAGTTTAGAAAAGCATGAAGGGAAACGTCACAGTTCAAGGTGTTTTCACTGTTGATTTGTTGAACTTGTTCGCTGTTTTGTGACTTCAAGAAATGCAACATCTTTCCAAAAGTCAATGCGTACTCGTGTTAAATAATCCGGATTTCAATATTGAGCAAAAACGATTTTTACATAATCAAAGTCCTAGTTTTTCCTAGTCGATGTACATGTTTATGGGGCTTTATTTACTTTACAGCCACGTTACTGAGGACTGAAATGCAAACAGCTTTGCAAAATCCAACATAATATGGCTCTGAAGCAACAACTATTTAGTTTAAATTAGTCACAATTGATGCTTTGTGTTTGTAGTCCAGACACTGGGTGGATGCTCCGATCAACACAAACTTTGAAATGGCTTCAACAGCAGAGAGAGTTCGTAGATGATCCCAGAAACCAGAGGCCAGAGGGCAGGCTGGTCTTTACATTTCTCATGAGAGGAAGAGGAAAGAGAAAAAACACAGATATGGAACAGGAGAGGTAGAAAGGATTATCTCATAATTAAAAATAGGTTTAGAAACCTATGATTCTAGAGACCGGATCGTGTGTATCTCTCTCTCACATTCACATTTAATGAAATCCCCAAAACATGTCTGTTTTTATTCTTTTAAATAGTAAGCTTTTAAAAATCTAGTAGTAGAGTAGATCCATCTGAAAACCCAGATCTTGGGTTTTTAGTGCAAACTAGATTACAAACTAGATAGCATTTTTTAGCTTTATAAAAAATGATGTTAGCTCGTATAGACACAGTCGGGCAGCCTGTTCTCATGAACCATATGTTCAAAAAGCTATGAAAAGTTAAGCACATAAGCACAATCGATGCAGAAAAGGCACAAATTGTTGCAGAAAAAAATCACCAGAATGCAGGAAAGAAGTGTTTGACGTTCAAAATTAAAATTTTGGTCAAAAGTGGGGATCTCAACTTTAGGGCCAGACATTTTTTTTTTATATACACGCTTTTATTTAATCAAAGGAGTCAAATATATTTAACTGTATTATTGTATGTCTCATATAGTCTCCTGACTTAGAGTTACAGTCGACATAAAGCCCTAAAAAAGTCCGCCAAAAAGTTCCTCAGCCATCATAGAAAAAGTGACAAAAATGTTTAAAACAAATGCCTGAAACATGGAAAATAATATCGACGAAAAGTAGGCGGGCCAAAATGTATTGTGGATCTTAATAGATACGTGGCCCAGATCACAATTTGCGAGGGGCTTGATTTGGCCCGCGGGCCTTGAGTTTGACCCATGTGCTTTAACCCCTCCCCTTATGTGCATCGCCTCTCTTTCTCTCGCTATCGCTCGGTCATTCCAGACATTACTCTCTTGCGTCCCAATAAACGGGGGAAAACTTTGAGCAGTGATGGGGGGGTGCTAGCATTTTTTTTTTTTTTTTTTTTTTTGGAAGTACAGTTCACATTGTATGCCAGACGGTCAGTGCTGGCATGTAACTACTGTAACTAGTACATTTACTCCAGTACTGTACTTAAGCACAAATGTTGAGGTACTTTTCATGCCACTTTCTACTTCTACTCCGCTACATTTCAGAGAGAAATATTATACTACATTCATCTGTTCCAGATTTAGTTACTAGTTACTTTAGTTACTTTACACATTAAGATTCCTGCACACAGAATACATGTAGTTTATAAAATCTGATGTTTGATTCTAAAGTAAACTAGCCGACAATATAACGGACTGCAAGTCCAGCTGAGATGATGAGACCATTAAACACACAACTGGTTGGATCCTTTACTCTTTTTGGGGCATTTTTAGGCCTTTATTGACAGGACAGCTGAAGAAATGAAAGGAAAGAGAGGAGGAATGACATGCAGCAACGGGCCGCAGGTCAGAGTCGAACCCGGGCCTGCTGCGTCGAGGAGTAAACCTCTATATACGGGCGCCCGCTCTACCTACTAGATACTAACGATACTTACAGACTTTTACAGAAGTAACATTTCAATGCAGGACTTGAACTTGTAACAGAGTATTTTTACGGTGTGGTATTAGTACTTTTACTTAAGTAATGGATCTGAATCCCTCTTGCTCCGCTGCTTTACAGTATTTTTCTCTCTCTCTTTGTCTTCCCTCCCTTCTCTTCCCTCCGTCCTCAGGCCTGTGTATCTCAGTCCACCCTTGCATGGAGATTGACTAGAGGCATGAATACATCACAACTAGCCATCCGTGCATCCTACCCCCCATCCCTCCTCCCTCCGTCCTCCCTTTCCTCACACCATCACTCCCATCTCTCTCCTCCCCCCCCCTCCCCCCCCCCACCGTCCCATTTCTCAAAGATCCCTCTCTCAGCACTTATCTCAAAGTTCGGATCTCATGCATTTTAATCGCCACGTCTATCTTCCTTCCCCCCCTCTCTCTCTCCCTCTTTTTCTTTGACTTTGGATCAGTGGCATCCTTCAAACAACAACAACAGCAGCAGCAGCAGAACAACCCCCCCCCCCCTTTTTAAATCAATATTTGCCATCAGCGAATAAATCGTATAATTTCCTGACTGTTAGACGAGTGCGACACCGACATATTTACCTTCCACTCGTCTCTTTTTTTCTTGCTGTCGATCCCCCCACCCCCCCTGTTCTCGCGGCGTGGCTATTAGCTAAGTGAAGGGGATGGATGGCCGCGACGCGCCGAGCGATAGCATCTCCATCAGAATCGGCGACGTTGAAAAATGGCCGCCGCCTCTCTGATGACAGCACAGCAAAAACACACACACACACACACACACACACACACACACACAGAGTCAGAGAAGAGACATTTAAATATTCAAATGGGGCCGGGCGGTAATGATAAACGACAAGGGAAAAGTAGAATCAAGTAGCTATCGATGCAGAAAATGAAAAGAGGAGAAAGAGAAAAGAGTGGAGGAGGA
This sequence comes from Perca flavescens, assembly GCF_004354835.1. NCBI lineage: Eukaryota > Metazoa > Chordata > Actinopteri > Perciformes > Percidae > Perca > Perca flavescens. The sequence goes on along the minus strand of NC_041350.1, from coordinate 3,804,099 downwards.
GGAGGGAAATTAAGCAACAAAAAAAAAAGATGGAATCATGGAGAGTTACGCTAACAACTCAAAAGAGGGAAGTGAGAGGCGATAGATGGAGAGTGATGGAGAAAGAAACGCTTTAAGTAAATAGAAGAGGAAGTGTTACAGAAAAGACAGTGTTGAAAAATGGAGGGAGCGCTGGAAGTGAACAGACAAGGACAAAAAGAGAGAGCTACAAAAGATAAAGGGACTCAAAAGATTAAAAAAAAGAAAATGAGAGAGATTGAGTGACACAGAGAGAGAGAGAGAGAGAGAGAGAGAGAGAGAGAGAGAAAAAGACAGTGTAGGAGGATGACAGAAGATGTAAAACGTTAAATTTGAATATTATAAAGATGAGGGATATGAGAAAGTTGTTCAGCAAAAAAGGAAGGACCGGTTGAAGCCAAAAGAAGAGAGAGGTAGGATGGTAAGGACATGGAAATAGAGCAAAAATAAAGGGATGGAAGGTGTGAAAAGAGGTGAATGAGAAAAGGGTGGTGGAGGAGGACAGGGAGGGAAATTAAGCACACACAAAAGATGGAAGCATCGAAGGAGAGTTACGCTGACAACTGAATAGAGGGAAGAGAGAGAGAGGAGAGTGATGGAGACAAAGATGGACGCCTTAAATAAATAGAAGAGGAAGTGTTACAGTAAAGTGTTGAAAAGTGGAGGGCGCGCTGGAAGTGAACAGACAAGGACAAAAAGAGAGAGCTACAAAAGATGAAAAAGGAGAGAGCGATACAGAGAGAAAGAAGCACTGTGGCTAGAGGATGACAGAAGATGTAAAATGTTGAATTGGAATATGTTAAAGAGGAGGAAAAAGTTGTTCAGTTGGAAGGACATGAGGCAAAAAAAATGAAACGACGGAAGGCTTGAAAAGAGGAAGAGGGAAGAGAGGGAGCGGAAACAAAGGTCATGACAAAATGAGTTCAGACTGAGAGATGGAAGACAGACGGGGCTGAAAGAAATTCAGGACAGATTGAATGAATGAAAAGAGAGAGAAAGAACCAATAAATGATGAGTTGCAGCATTAGAGAGCGGCGGCACTCATCGTCATCGGAAAGATGAGGAATACAAAAGAGAGAGAGAAGGTCAGGGAGGAATTTGTCATTCTCTCTCTTACGGTGTTCGGCGTGTGAGCGGTAGAGTTTAGATTATCTGCCCGAGCCCGAACTTGACCCGGCCGATATTTCAGGACACTATCCTCGGTCCGGGCCGGGCCCATGATCAAGCATTTGTGTTTTTTTAATCTGCTGTGCTGTATGGTGGAGCACCACACCGGGCCTGCTGGGCTGTATGGTGGAGCATCACACCGGGCCTGCTGGGCTGTATGGTGGAGCACCACACCGGGCCTTTGGGCTTTTGGAGCATCAATGCTGGGCTGTGCCACACCGGGCCTGCTGGGCTGTATGGTGGAGCACCACACCGGCCTGCCTGTATGGTGGAGCATCACACCGGGCCTGCTGGGCTGTATGGTGGAGCATCACACCGGGCCTGCTGGGCTGTATGGTGGAGCACCACACCGGGCCTGCTGGGCTGTATGGTGGAGCACCACACCGGGCCTGCTGGGCTGTATGGTGGAGCTTAAGGGCAACATGGAGCTTGAAGATGTAAATAAAAAAATAAAAAAAGGAGAATTAGCCTACCTTTAAGTTTGGAGGAAAGTTAGAGGTATGGAACCATTTTAAACAAGTCGTGGGCAGTGCCAACATATGTGTCGGCACGCTGCTCGCCTATGACAGCAAAAAAACTTTGACACATGAAGCAGGCTGGCCATGGCAGAAAAGATAATAATAATAATTATAATATATATAATAATCATAATTCCAGTTAATGTATCGGGCCGGGCCAGGCTCGGACACAACGTGCACGGGCTCGGGTAGGGCTTGATTTTTTGGGCCCCATCTAAGTTTTAGTGAGTAGACAAAAGTGCAGTCCTTTTATTGAATAAAACAAGAGAGAGACAACAAGAGTTTTCTCTTATGCATCGGTTCATTATGTACAGTAAGCTCACTTAAAATCCTCCGAGGACAAAAGACGCACCGTCGAGTCCAAGCAATGTTTAACATTCCTATTCAAAAAGTGAAATTACTAAATTTCACTTTAGACATTTATTTACTATTTTTAGTCCAATATTTTGCTACTTTTATGAACCCAAGACTTTTGTAAACGCATTTCAAGCACCAAAACATTTGAGTGTAGGTTTGTTTTTCACAAGAGATTTGAGAAATTTCAAAAAGGGAACATCAACTTTTCAGCTTTAGGGTCAAATTATCTCTTTACACACTGCTCCAGAAAAAATTTGGGCCTAAGTTTACCGGAAGCTGAGTTTGTTCTGAACATTTTGATGTGAAACACCCGGGAATCAGGTTATATGCAAAAATCCTTCAAATGGGAATTTACAAAGAAATGTAAAAATGCCCTTAGACCTCAAAGGGTTAGTGCCAATTAGAAAGGAGGCCTACGTACAGTATTTCATGAATAAAAAGTGTTGTGCCGCTTCTTCGCTTCCCTGACGACAGCGCTCAAACAAAGGCATAAACCAGAAGGCAAGACGATATTCAGCAACGCTTGGTGGAATCAAAATTTCTTTAAAATGTTTCCAGAAAGGACTCCGCAGTCTTCCGCTGCGTTTGATTCCCGCACGTCTGTGAAGCTGCCACAGTTTTACCTCTCTAAAGCAGTCAAAGCAGAGAGGGAAACGTGCTGAAAACTGCGACGAATGCCTCAAACATTTCATCACAAGATGAGCTGCAAACAACAACGATGAAGAAAACAACTGAAAGATATCAAATAGTCCCCAGCTGTAGGCTCGAGAAGCTTCCTCCCGTGTGGAGACGTATCAAAACATATCTAAAGAAAATGTGTCAACTATTTCTCCTACCAAAAAAAAATGCACTTTTTTTTGGTCACATACGTTTTGTAGCAGGGGCAGAACCAGACGCTGTAAACATTCGGTGCTCAGCCCTAATCTAGGGGGGAGGGGTTTTTCGGTGGCATGCTCCATTTATGGCAGCTAAATGCGTTTTTCATGCCATTTTATAATAGAATGCCTCAAAATCTGGGTGCCTGGGTGGCCTGGGGGTAGAGAGTGCGCCCATGTAACGAGGCTCAATCCTATATGCAGAGGTTGCGGGTTCGGTTCTGACCTGCGGCACTTTGCTGCATGTCATTCCCTCTCTCTCTCCCCTTTCATGTCTAAGCTCAGTCACTCAAGGCCTAAATGCCAAAAGATAAATAAAAAATCAGAATGCCTAAAAATCTGTACATTATTTGGGAAAAAAGGGATAATTCTGTAAAACATCGTCCTGTTTTGTATCTAATTGTTCTCCAACTGTCTTTATTATTCTGAAACAGACAGAACACAACAAATGTTGATGACTCATTTTCACTCCTGCCACCTGGAGAGAAAAAAAAGGAAAAATTTATTATTGTTACTATTTAATAATGTAGGATAGGAATTTGGCGTAATCCTCATCAGAGAGACTGAGGGGAAGTTATTTTAAAACCCTCAAACAGTTTTTCTCCTTAACTTCTTCAGGACATGAACACCTGTTTCCTGGGTGAAAGTCAACTTGCGGCTGACAGTAATAAATACGTTGATTACATACCAACTACAGAGCTTTACTTTTCGTAGCTATAAGTACCAATGGTTCATGAGAACAGGCTGCCCCCACACACCCCCCCAAGTCAGGTTAGGTTTGTCTGTGTGTGTGACGGCTGTCTGTCCTGTCGTCCGTCTCCAGAGCAGCCACGCCGAGCTGATGATGATGGAGAGCAGGAAGACCAGCCTGCTGGGCCGAGCCGAATCTCTGAAGAGGAGCGGGACCGAACTGCCCGACGACTTCCACCGCAAAATACACAACCTGACGCACACGTGGAGACAGCTGGAGGTAACACACACACACACAAACACACACAAATACACAGTCGAGTTTTAAAGAAGCCAAACACAGAGGTAGTATCTGCAGGATCACACTGACATTTCTGTTGAGACAGGACTGTGTGTGTGTGTGTGTGTGTGTGTGTGTGTGTGTGTGTGTGTGTGTGTGTGTGTGTGTGTGTGTGTGTGTGTGTGTGTGTGTGTGTGTGTGTGTGTGTGCGCGTCTGTGTGTGTCTAATTTTAGGCTAATCAGTGATGATCTAATCTTGAACATGAAGATGATAATTAGTGACGTCTCAATTAAAAAACCCTGCTGACACCATGCCCTTTAACTGTGTGCTGGAATGTAAACTGAAGGATGGCAAGATGAGATTACCTGATTAAATAAAGGGATGGATGGATGGATACTCTTTACAGGGTTGACAAAATAATCTCACCATTTAGTGCTGTTCTGGAGCTTTCAATCGTATTTTCATCAGCAAATACAGTTTGCTAGTTGTCATGGAAAATTTAGATGTTCAGATTTCCATTTTTCCCCCAAGCACTTTATGAAATATTAGTCTTGTCTTGATCTTGCAGAACATTACAAACTGTAGTTTAAAGAAATCTTTAGTTTTAATCATTGTAAAATGTCCCGCTCAATACATATCTGGGTCTCATTTCTAAAAAACAGAAGGAATGTGACCCAGTAGTGTCACGGCATAACCACAACCAAGGATAATTTTGATGTTATTGTTAGGTGTCGAGGGCTTTCAGAGTTTGGTTTACTCATGCATGAGAAACTACGGAAGCTAAACGCTAGCCCGCCAGGCTGAAAGTAAGAATGAAAGGCCAACCTTTGTCCTTAGCGCTTTGCTCCGTCTTCCTGCCATCTTCCACGGTCCCTGGTGGTGGTTGTCTGAGTAGTCTCGCATCGCCAGACCCTTCTCCACGCAAAATAATGACCTAAAATCTTTATTTTTTATTTTATTTGGCCTTTATTTTTTCAGGCAAGTCATTAAGAACAGGTTCTTTAAAATTTACAATGGCAGCCTGACAATACGCAAAGCCACTTAGGGAAAGGAGGCCTAGAAAAATAAAATATATTAGAAATACATAGAGTTTAAATCAGCGGCCCCCAAACTTTTTTGCGCCACGGGCCGCTTTCATATAAGACATATTTTCACAGACCGGTTTTCAAGGTGTGGTGAATAAACATGACAAGATAAAATGATACGACCAGCATGAAAACAAATATCTAATAATATGTAATAATCAAGTCTGAGATTGTGCAGCCAAGCCTCGTGTCCTCGTCGACAAAGTTTTCACCAAGTCGTCTTCCCAGAAGAAACTCATCAGGACGTGGAAACGCACAGAAGCGTCTGCACAGGTTGAGATGGACCGTGTGCTCGGTGTCGCATGCGACACACACAACTCTCCCAGCTGTTCGTTTTCCAATCTGTCCGTCTGAAGACGACGGTGATGTCACTGTCGTCTTCGTGGAGACGCTCTAACTCCATTCAGGCTGCACGTTGCTGCTCCGTGTCTCAAATCAGAAGCCAAACTTTATTAGTGCAAAACTTATATTTATAATAAACAGTAATGTCAATAACGCTTTAATTTACATTTCTACATATTTAAAGGACTCTTGGTCTAGTTATTCACCTCTTTCAGGAATTTAAAGGGATACGCCACCGTTTGTTGAAATAGGGCTCATCACGGTCTCCTCTAGCTGTAGATAGGTGGGGTTTACTCTAGCTGTAGATAGGTGGGGTCTCCCCTAGCTGTAGATAGGTGGGGTCTCCTCTAGCTGTAGATAGGTGGGGACTCCCCTAGCTGTAGATAGGTGGGGTCTCCCCTAGCTGTAGATAGGTGGGGTCTCCCCTAGCTGTAGATAGGTGGGGTCTCCTCTAGCTATAGATAGGTGGGGTCTCCCCTAGCTGTAGATAGGTGGGGTCTCCTCTAGCTGTAGATAGGTGGGGTCTCCTCTAGCTGTAGATAGGTGGGGTCTCCCCTAGCTGTAGATAGGTGGGGTCTCCTCTAGCTGTAGATAGGTGGGGTCTCCCCTAGCTGTAGATAGGTGGGGTCTCCCCTAGCTGTAGATAGGTGGGGTCTCCTCTAGCTGTAGATAGGTGGGGTCTCCTCTAGCTGTAGATAGGTGGGGTCTCCCCTAGCTGTAGATAGGTGGGGTCTCCTCTAGCTGTAGATAGGTGGGGTCTCCTCTAGCTGTAGATAGGTGGGGTCTCCTCTAGCTGTAGATAGGTGGGCCAACGCATTTTTTGTGCATGCATCGTTTTAGTCCGGTGCAGCGCCGCCGCTAGTTAGCTTAGCGTAGTGAATGGAATCCTATGTTGTCGGTTAGCATGTTGTGAGTAAAAGTGAGCCAACAAAAGACAAAAAAACAACCTAATGACTGAGACAAAAAATGCGTTGGCCCACTTATCTCCAGCCAGGGTAGACCGTGATAAGAACTATTTCAACAAACGGTGGAGTATCCCTTTAAGCGTTATCTGGCGATGCCGCTAACGGAAAGGAGGATCTCAGGAAGTGACGTTGAAAATTACAGCTTAGTGCGTCCGAAAAGATCCACACACTACTGTTTATTTACACAAAAAGTATGTTGAACTAGGGCTGGGCGATATGGTTGAAAACTGTATCACGATATAAGTTTTTCATATCGGTCGATATCGATAATTATTGATATTTAAAATAAGGACCAGGAGAAAAATATATTAAATTTAAACATTTTTATTTAAAACTTAACCCTGCTCTGATTATAATCCCCTCAATTATAAAAGCAGAAATGTCAACACAACCATGGAAAACATAATTAAAATGTAAACAGGTCTAAAATCACAATGAACACTTAACAATTATCTCTTAACATTAAGGTGCAAAATTAACGAATAAGTAAGAAATGCTTAATAAAGTGTCATAAAATAGTGCAAAGTGTTAGGGGAACTATTTTCTGCAGGTTTAGTGCTAGGTTGGTAACCTGGCTTCTGGACAGTGCTCAGCATGTCTGCCTTCGTTATTTCTTTGTAGTGTTTAGTAAGGCGCTGATGCAGAGTACCTCTCCATGGCGGTCTGCTGCTTGTGCCGTGTTGCAGCTGCAGATGTTGTTGGACGTTGATGGCGGATACGGCTGTGCTCGAAAGTGTGAGCGCGGCTAAAGTGGTAAAACAAGTTTATGGTAGGCCTATTACCAGTGTTGGTGGGGACGACGGTCTGATTTATTATTGGTCTGACTACGGTCAGACTTATAAAATCCCCAAAACTGCCACACTGACTTTTCCTGTTTTATCAACAATTTCCTCGCTCGCTCCGGCACTCACTTTCCACTCCACGCCGGTTCTGTTATTGAAGAACACGAGACAGCGATGTGGCGCAACCAAAAATGATACTGTTACATGATTGGCTGTTAGAGTGTCACTCCCCACGTTGCTAGGTTGCCAGAGAGTGAGGGCCTTTGTTCATGCAACCAAACTTGATTCACAACCTCTGGTTTCTTCTGATGAAGAAAAACAAGTTATCGAACGTTTTATCGACCGCATTTTCTATTGATATTGATTATGTGTCTATCGCGATACATATCGTTATCGTTTTATCGCCCAGCCCTATGTTGAACGACAGTATACATTTAGAGTATGTAGTGCAGAGGATGCGATTTCAGATGCAACCTAGAATTCATCTAGAACTGATCCAGAATCTCTAGTGAGTGTTTCTACAAAGTGGTACCTTCAGCTTTAGCTCACCATTAGCAGCACATTCAGCACTGTCCTTCCTTTCCTCAAGCTTATATCTTCTATTTATTCCCATCCCAACACTGAGGTCACCTCATTGTCCTTGTCACCAATCCACCGGGACACCTGAGATAACCTGCGACTCCAACTTGTTCCAAAGACAGTGCGTGCCTTGCTGATGGGCACGTCGGCAGCAGTTGTTCATCATCACCCGGGCGTGGTGATTAATTCCAGGTCTGGGGCGGTGACAGCTGGCGGCGGCTCGTCAGGAGGCTCAAATGTGACGATGAGACTTTGTTCCTCCGAAGAAACGAACCGAGCGAGCGGGCGGGCGCGTCGACGCACTTAGATCATTCACACAAACGGAGAGCCATCTGTGTGTGTGTGTGTGTGTCAGTGTGTGTTTCTGTCTGTGTGTGTGCGTGCGTATGTTGTCTCCTTGTAGAGTCTAATGATGTGCACAGTCACACACACACACATACATACATACATTGTTGTCTCACACACAAATTCAAAGTTATTGGAAGTGTGTGTGTGTGCATTAACATATGTATCAACCTCTGAAACAGATTCCATTTTAGAAATTAAACAACAGCAACAGATGAGTCTCTCTCTCTCTCTCTCTCTCCCTCTCTGTCTCCGCCACAGTAGCCAGACTGTGATTAAACTTCTATTACTGACAAAGAGACATTTGGACTCACAATGCCGTTACACACAACCAAACGCTGACAAACACACACGTATCAAAGTTTGTGTGTGTCATCAGGCAGCAGAGGAATTCTGGGTAGTGATAGGAAGAGACGCTAGTGAAGCAGACACTTTTATTCTCTCCCTGTTTTCCTTTACCCTCCGTATAATCTGTCAAAAGTATGTGGACACCCCTGTTCATATACTTTAGTGGGCTTTTGGTCTGAGGCAAAAGTTTGCTCCCCTTAGTTACTGTTGCTACACTTACATAGATAGAGATAGATACTTTATTAATCCCGAAGGAAATTAAGGTGTGCAATAGCTTATACACATACACACACATAGGCACACAGACATATGACATCCACGTACATACTACAAAAATACAAAGGAAGAAATCAATAGTGTGCCCTTACTGTAAAATTAGATTGTAGCAAAAAAATGCAGAAAGGTGCAATAGTAACTTAGTGTAAGAGAGCGTCAGTGCAAGTACATTGTCAGTGCAAGTTCTCTATCTGCTGAAGTAAAACAAAAAGTAAAAGCTCAAGTACACAATATATCAAAAATAGAATAATCATTACTTAACTATACATAGACACTAATGAAAGACTTGAGGAAAATTTTACGTTAAAGTTGAAAAGTGTCCATACAGGCAAAAAAGAACAGGGTGGTGTATTGACCATACAGGCAAGCTAGTAAATTCAAAATGGGCATGTGGCTAATATAGACAGTAAGGGTGGCCATTATATAAATCTATAGATGTATGCTATTTACAGTGATTAAAGTGGTGGATTTAACAGTGAAATGCATGATGATTTTTCAAACAAGGAGTCAGACAAAAGAAGATTGCTGATTTTGTAGAAATAAAAACTGCCATTGGACACAGTAGATGATTCGTAATGCCCTTCTCTGAAGACGAGAAACAGGGACAAGTTTACTGGGATGAGTGCACCCCCATACAGAGTTACAGTAGTGTGTGTAAGGATGAACCATAGAATACAGGGTTCAACAATAAGGGTTGCCCCATGGCCAAGTAATGGGCAAGTAAAACGCTGTGTCGGGCAAGTAAATATAACAACGCACTTTCGTGTTCGGGCATCATCGTATCATAATCATTTGATTCTCTATGTGCCGTTGGCTAATCATGAATTAATTTGGCTTTTGATGTTTTTTTCGAAAATTTTTTCTTTTGATGCTTCTAACGTTTTTACGTTTGTTTATATTTTTGATGCTTTTCGACAGGGTTTTTTTTTACGCTTTTGATTGTTTTTTTTCTCCCATACCTGCAAACTAGTCCCTTTTCGGCAAAAATCGTCGTTTTGAATGTGAAAATGTCATCCACGGGAGTTTCAAAAACCTACTGCGGTCTTCTTCACAATAAAACATCTCTGGTGATACGTCACACGAGTCATTTGGCCAATCACAATCACGGACATTAGTTTTGAGGAAAGTGCTGTTATCTGCCAACAATATAATTGTTTTCTATATTTGTTAATTAACATGTTTAACGTTATAATGAAAAGCAAGCTTGTCGGCTAGTCGGCTAACGTAAGATCAGCGAATTGCGTTGTTGGCCTACAATGTTAGTTCAATGTGAAGGATTTTGGCAAGGCTATCTCCTCCACTGAATTAGTATTGTTATCTGATTTTTAATGGATGTCTTGTCGTAAGATATGAGCGAAATGAAAACGAACACGTGATGAAACAAGACCCATTGGTGTCTGGTTTAACGTTAACGAGTAGGGTTGGGTACCGAGACCCGACGGACGTCAGAGGCAACCGAAACATCGCCGCATGTCACGCTAGTTAACGCTGCACTCGGCAGCCGGTAACGTTAGCCTACCGTTAGCTAGTAGCTGGAGTAAACACAGTTGAAATGCTGACAGTTAAACTGTGTAGAAGTTTGTCTGTAGGAGGAATGGGTCACCTTTCTCAGCCCTTCTGAGTTTGCAGGTATGTTCTCCGAAGTTTGAAAAAAAAAATGGTATAGTGGCCAGTAAAAATTGACTTTGGGCAAGTAGATGTTTTTTTTTTTTTTTTTTGCCCGCCCGGAAAACTGAAAAAAACCCTCAGCGGACTTTTCCCAAGATCCAAATAATAGGTTTCACGTTCTCGAAAGAGAAAAGTATTTAAAGATGAGACTAACTTCTGTTAATCTGACTCCGAGCAGGACAAAGTATCCCTAAACTCTGATTTAGTAGCAACCAGTTCACCGCCTTCCCTTTCCACCATCACCGCCCTCATCTGATCTTCCTGTCTTTTTTTAATCCATTAGTTGATTTACAGAAAAGGAATCTGCAACTATTTTATGAAATCGACTAGACCTTTTAAGTCGTTTTTCAAGCAGAAAATGCCAAGTATAAGCTTCTCAAATGTTGAGATTTGATTCTTTTCTTTGAGTTTTTATGACTAAAATAATTGTTTTTAGTCTGGAAAAGAAACTCTAGACATGGATCACTTTTAGGCATTTTTCACCTCTGTCTGACACATATCGAGAAAATAATCAATCAACAAAATAACCGTGATGAAAATGATCGTTTGTTGCAGCTACACTTTCTTCCTCTCCTCCCACTCTTTCTTCACCTCCCCAGACCTCTCCATCATCGTCTGTCACTCTCTCTCTCGCCTTCCTCCACACTTCTCCCTCCCTCCCTCCCTCCCTCACTTTAATGTATCCTCCCTTATTTTCTTCCTCTTTGCCCTCCCTCCTCTCCCTTCATTCACCCTTCTTTTTCTTCTTGTAATTCGATTCATCTCTTTCAACCCTCCTTCTCGTTGCAATCTGAATTTTTCAAGGTTTATTTATTGTTTTTTATCATAAACAATACAGAATAGGAAATTATTATACAGAAAATAAACATACACTATCATTTTCATAACACAACTCATATGATAATAACAAAATACACACATAAGACATTAGATTCATGTTTAACACTTCATAAGACAGTGAAGGGCCATCCACATCAACGATAACTATAAATTCATAGTTTTAAAAATTGTTCTAAATCAAGTGGATGACGACAGTGGAGAACGATACCGCTGAGATCACTTTCAGAGCGATTTGATGAACGACAGAAACACTGACAGCCAATCAGAATCCATCGGAGTTTACAGCATGACACAGTGGGGAGAGAGAGACCCTGACAGCCAATCGGAATCCATCGGAGTTTACAGCATGACACAGCAGAGAGAGACACTGACAGCCAATCAGAATCCATCGGAGTTTACAGCATGACACAGCGGAGAGAGAGACACTGACAGCCAATCGGAATCCATCGGAGTTTACAGCATGACGCAGTGGAGAGAGAGACACTGACAGCCAATCAGAATCCATCGGAGTTTACAGCATGACACAGCAGAGAGAGTCACTGACAGCCAATCAGAATACATTGGAGTTTACAGGATGACACAGTGGTGAGAGACACTGACAGCCAATCAGAATCCATCTGAGTTTACAGAATCCATCGGAGTTTACAGCATGACACAGCAGAGAGAGACACTGACAGCCAATCAGAATCCATCGGAGTTTACAGCATGACACAGCGGAGAGAGACACTGACAGCCAATCAGAATCCATCGGAGTTTACAGCATGACACAGTGGAGAGATTTGTTTCACACAGGTGATCAGTGGCGTTGCGTGACTTTTCCCCTCGGCGGGCCTGCGATCCATTAGTTCTGAGTATTTTTTGTCAGAATTTTGAAAGTATTTCTCACAGTGAGTCTTGTGTTTTAGATGTGACTATCCTACTGTCGGTGTTTTTGTTCCGGTGTCAGGCCACAGATCTGACACCGCCTGCCCGCTCTCTCTGGAGCTCCGTGCGCCCGCTGTTTCCTGGGGAAGGCAGCGGTGTCGGCGCCCCAGGGACCACCGGTCACACTTTTTGGGTTCATAAAATGTAGTCGAATTCAAAAATATGTAGGATATTACTACAGATATTCCTGTTATCATACGTTGCAACGTCTGCTGTGATGTATAATTATCAGCTGGATCGTGCTTGACCTCGCTCAGCAGTGTGGATGCTCACATAGTTGTAGTTATGTTTATAGTTATGGTTATGGTTGCAGATGGCCCATTAGACCAACATGCCAACATGGCATCATGACTTTGCGTAAACATACACGCCACTTTCCTAAAGCCAAATGGCGTGTTATCTGGACGCATTTTCAGCTATCCATACAGCTGATGTAAACATACCCACCACGTATGTCTCACGCTGTATACAGCTGATGTAAATCATAACCACCACGCGTGTTGGGGACCAAGAAGTGGGTTAAACATTGATCTTAACCAAAAATGGCTCAGACTGAGCTGACTGCGAGAACGTGGATCTTGGCCTATCGAATCCCAAAGAACAAACACCACAGGCTGCCAATTGGGGACCCCAAAATGGGGTTTTAAACATTGAGACAAAGAACTCTTAACCTGAAAAGGTTGGCTCAGACTGAGCTTTGAATGCAGAGGTGGAGGAAATAAAAGGATCTTGGCCTACATGTGAATCCAGGAAAGCCAGTTTCCCCAAACTCCTGGTCAGGCTGCCAATTTATATCGAAGCTGTCCCCAAAATGGAGGTTTTACATTCAACACATGGAGGGCAAGGGCAGACTGGTGGTTTGTAGTTTTGTACAAAGAACTGCTTCACACCTGAATAGACACAGGTTGTCCATGCTTTTCCTATTTGGCTTTGTTTTTGGTTGTTTGAATGTATAGACCATTATGGAAGGATTATTGGAGGAAATTGGATAAAAATAAATCTTATTATGTGTCTTAGCAGTTCCATCCATCCATCTCAGGTTACCGCACAGGAGGCACAGTTTAGTCCGTGATTATTTGTGTACTTGTTGTAGCTGGCTAAAAAGGTCCGTGCGTCACCTCGTTTCCTTTTAAAGGTTTTCGAAATGAGACTTTCCACAGTTTGATTATTGGTCCCTGGGACAACTTTGTTTATCGCATAAAGTTAGCCATATTCTGATAATTTGATAAAATGATCAAATCTGTACCCTAAGGGAATCCTAAAAAAATAAATTAAAGATTAAAAAAATGGTTGGGTTTAGGAAAACAACACAGGGAAAGGCTTTAGTAACACAAAAAAGCAACAAAAACACGGAAAATAACGATAAAAACACGCTTAGGAAAACAAACGGTTGGGTTTAGGAAAGAAACATCGGGGAAGGCTTAAAAAAATAATAAAACGGCTGAAAATTGCCACACGCGGGACGCGAACCCTGCTCTCCCGGGTGAAAGTCCAATGGCGGGCGATTTGCGTTGATAAACACCCTAAAAAGCGATTATGCGTCTTGATAACACGCCAAAATGGCATACGCATTGGCGTGGCATACACGCCACTACATGAGATCAGTCTGAACATGCTGTCGCCACCATCTCAGAACACATCTCACAATTGAACACACACATTCATATGTTGTTAAAGCTCTTTCTGTTTACTCACCTTCTCTAATCTCAATAGATATTTTTTCAACTGAACTTTTAAATCAGATATTACTGTTTTCTTGTGTTATTTCTTCAGATAGCACATTCCATTCTTGCATTGCTGTATACATGACCATTCCCCGTTCCAACATGGCGCCTGAGTAGCATATTAACGGGCCTATCAGTGCCGGCGTCGGCATCTGCTGCTCTGACACAAATTGGGAATTAACTGGAATTGATGTCCTGTGCCTCGCCTCTGAACTGTCCTGGCCCTATGAAGAATTTATGACACACACATACACACACACACACACACACACACATGCAGAACGATGAAGAAAGTAAAGAGGTTGTAAATTAACTTTAATCTTTTCTGTTGTGGATTTTGGCACCAGCTTGTCATTTTTCGCAGTTGTTCAAGGTCAAACTGTGTGTGTGTGGGGGGAGATAGTTAGATTAATATAAACTAATAAAAAAACATAAATCAGTCTTAATGTTGTGTTCATATTCATATTATTACCGTTTATTGTGTTCTGTCCAAATATTTGGACAAAATGTTACTTTAACAAAATTATTATGAAAACTTTCATGCCAATAGAGCCACTTTGAATTGAGATTGATCAATTGATTGATTGATTAGGTAGATAGATAGATAGATAGATAGATAGATAGATATGTAAGTGCATATGTAGGTAGATGAATAGATACTGTATATATCTACATATAGATAGGTAGGTAGGTATATAGATATGTAGGTGGATGGTAGGTAGGGAGGGAGGGAGGGAGCAAGATAGATGGATGGATGGATAGAAAAAAAGAATGCTTTGTTTCAGTTCACCTGCAGTTAAATGAAAAACAATTTCAATGATCTTTCCATCTGCGTAGTCATCCTTTTCCCATCTCCGGTCTAAAACGCAGGAGTCAGGACCCGCTCGCCACTTCAACCTGCACGCAAAACAACATTCGGTTTTATTGGGTCGCTTAAAAACCACACGCCATCCCTCCCTTTGTTTCAGTCGCTTCTTCTCTCTCTATCTCTCTTATCTGCTCCTTTTCTTTACCATTTGCATTCCCACATTTGTCTCCAAAAATAAGCTCTTAATTTCTCTTTTCCCTCCTCATTCCTTTTACCGTCTCCCTCTAGCTCTTCCTTATTTGTCGTTGCAATTGTTCCCCCCTCTCTCTTTTAAATTCTCTTCTTTACTCAATATATTTATTTTTCCAGAGGGAATCTCGTCCTGTTTTTTTTTTTTTTTAACACCTTGCAATTAGAATCTATCTGTATTATTAGTCCAGGCTGTTCCCATGAACCGTACGTACATATAGCTACAAAAAGTTAAGCACTATAATTCATAAGCGTTCCATATCTCAGAAGCAGAGCGTCTTGCAGCCCGTCTCACAGATTATGTTGTCTCTACTTATGTTGTCTCTACTTTGTACTTGAACAATCACGTGTTTATTAAGCTAGTATCTACTGTACCTTCCACTCCAAGCACTCCTGTAATTAAACTCAATGCTTTCTCTTTTCTGGCGTTGTTCTTATAAAAACGATCTGTGATGTCTTTATGTTTTTCCACCTCCAAGATGAATCTCTTGTTGCCCTTGGTGTAAAGGAGACATATAAGATATTCGGAGGTGTCTTTCCGTAAACTGACTGGATGCTCTCGCTGTTTCACTTCCTGCCCGTCTGTCTGAACGCCCCGCAACTCACGTGAAAACAGACCCGGCGCGTATTAGAGATGGTCCGATACCATTTTTTGCTTCCCGATACCTATTCCGATACCTGAACTTGCGTATCGGCCGATACCGAGTTCCGATCCGATACCAGTGTGTCATATATTTATTATGTGTTAACAGCTGTATACTACTATCCCTGTATGGATGTGATATGATGTATAACAGCTGTATACTACTATCCCTGTATGGATGTGATATGATGTATAACAGCTGTATACTACTATCCCTGTATGGATGTGATATGATGTATAACAGCTGTATACTACTATCCCTGTATGGATGTGATATGATGTATAACAGCTGTATACTACTATCCCTGTATGGATGTGATATGATGTATAACAGCTGTATACTACTATCTCTGTATGGATGTGATATGATGTATAACAGCTGTATACTACTATCCCTGTATGGATGTGATATGATGTATAACAGCTGTATACTACTATCTCTGTATAGATGTGATATGATGTATAACAGCTGTATACTACTATCTCTGTATGGATGTGATATGATGTATAACAGCTGTATACTACTATCCCTGTATGGATGTGATATGATGTATAACAGCTGTATACTACTATCTCTGTATGGATGTGATATGATGTATAACAGCTGTATACTACTATCTCTGTATAGATGTGATATGATGTATAACAGCTGTATACCACTATCCCTGTATGGATGTGATATGATGTATAACAGCTGTATACTACTATCCCTGTATGGATGTGATATGATGTATAACAGCTGTATACTACTATCCCTGTATGGATGTGATATGATTTTTCTATCTTTGTTGTCTGTCTGGCTCAGGTTAAACTCGAATGCCCCAGAACTTTCTTTTATTCTCCAGTTTGACAGTCAGTTGTAATGGAAAAATAAAATTAATAAACTACTTTAACGTAGATTTTCTTTAGGGCTTTATTACGTGGTATCGGATTGGTGCGTAAACTCCAGTACTTACCGATACCAGCGTTTGAGGCAGTATCGGAGCCGATACCGATACTGGTATCGGACCATCTCTAGCGCGTATATTTAGCGGAGCGGAGAGCCGCTTCACGCACGCTTCTGAATATCAAGCATTGACTCGAATGGCAGCGATTGCTCACGGAGCCTCCGGAACGCAACGCAGACGCGTCCAGTGGAGAATAGGGGTAAGAACGCTCCGGGCCGCGTAGGGAGGGGGTCGGGGGGGATGTTTGGAGTCGTAAAACGCAGAGCTTTCAAGCCAGGGAGCGGCGTCCGTTTCCCATGAAAAACAAATGACTTCCACCCAGGAAATGCATGTTCCCCGGGGGTGTTTTAATCCAAAACACCATCTTCGTCATCGCCGCCTGACGCTCCCTTTTTGTCGCCTAAACGTAACCGTGATGTCCGCCGAATCGCCCGGCAGCTCACGGTGCACGCGGTATACTCCAACCTGCAGCTGTTCTTCCTGAGATCCTTACGACTATCTTTACAATCAGACAATGTGATTAAGATGATTTTGATGCCTATGCTTTTGCACTTTTACTTGAGTAAGATTTTGGCTGCAGTACTTTGACTTATAACAAAATATTTCTTTATTATAAGTACATTTACTTAAGTGAAAGTTGAGAGTACTCCCTCCACAGAACACACAACGGTTCTATGACCCTCTGAAAACTGTAAGAGTATTAAAACCCTCTGAAGACAAAAGACGGACCGGCGAGTCTAAGCCGTGTTTGACAACACTCCTATTCAAAAAGCGGTATTACAAAATTTCATTCAAGACATTTATTTACTATTTTATTTATATATTACACCACGATCTTTGTTAAGTCATTTCAATCACCAAAATATTTGAGTTTAGGTTTGTTTTTCACAAGAGATTTGAGAAAAAAAAGCTTCAGGGCCACATTATCTCTTTACACACTGCTCTGGAACAAATGTGGGCCTCACTATACAGAAAGCTTAGCTGCCACTAGGGTGCATCTAGATTTCTAGGCTACAGAAAGCTGATTTTGTTATGAACATTTTGAAATGAAACACATGGGTATCAGGTTACATGCAAATATCCTTAAAATGTGAATTTAAAAAGAAAATGCTGTGTGCTCAGCTCTGTAGGAAATAAACAGACTTGCCATTTAAACAATGTTCCCCGTAACCACATGTAGAGAAAAAAAAATGTATCATATGTTCAGAAAAATTATAATAATGAATATTTTTTTCTGCACCTTCATGTCTCTTAAATAACATCTGATAGCTTTAATCCTTGTACATGCTCCGTCTCCATCTCTCTGTTAAACTAACCCCAGACTCATAATCGCGCCGGCTCTTGTGAACACAGCGCTAACTGCTCATTTCACCGGTTGGGGGGTCCTATAATCGCCCCTCTTCATCCTCTAATGGGCTGGTTTTACCTCCTAAAGTAGTGTTTCCACTCAGGAGGGAGAGCGGCGACTCAATACCTTTTGTACAAACACATACACATGCTAAAGAGCTACAGGGACCCATGCAGGGCTCGTTCAGGAGCAGCTATGTGTTCACCAAACACTCAACGTTTCTCTTGTTATGGCCGCTTGTTGAAAAGCTGCAAGATAACAGCTTTTTGGTGCTTTAAATTCCAATCAAAACAATGCAAAATGAACTCTAAAGAAGACAAATGAAGCTGTCCACCTTTCAGAACAGTTATTAAGTAGACAGGCTAGTACAACAAATCTGGAAGCTAAAGAAAATAATAATCACGTAACTCACACAGAGATAATTAACGCTCAGCTTCCAACATCGGATTGTTAAAGGAATAGGATCACCAGAAAAAAAGGATCAATTGTATATACTAGTACCCACCTCCCGAGGCTCTCTATGGCCCCAGAAAAAGGATTTCTATCGAGTGGCGTTAAGGAGAGTGGCGCGCCCGAAGAATGAAAGCATATTAGTGCGAACAGACTTAGACAGAGGCACTGGCAAACCCGTTCTCACTCCCAACTCGTCTCAGCGTCAGATACCGACGCATAAATCCCCCTTTAGCGTCTGTACCTGAACGCACCGGGCAGAGCAGCAGCTCAACGTAGTATTAAGAGAGACAACGGTAGAGAGTAGTATAAAAGACCAAAAATCTGCATAAGGAGGCATGTTGGGGGGGTGGATGGGTCAAACAAAGGGCTCTACTATTTCTAGTTCCATTATCTTTATGATGTTTATCTTTAATGGCCACTGTTCATCACACCCCCAACTGGCACCGTCAGACACCTCCCACCAAGAGCCTGGGTCGGCCCCAGGTTTCTCCCTAAAAGGGAGTTTTTCCTCACCACTGTTGCAATAGCCACTGCTAATGCTTTGCTCTTGGGGGAAATTACTGGAATTGTTGGGTCTTTGTAAATTATAGAGTGTGGTCTAGACCTACTCTATCTGTAAAGTGTCTCGAGATAACTCTTGTTATGATTTGATACTATAAATAAAATTTAATTGAATTGAATTTCACCCAGGAGTCCCGTTCTTGTACCCCGTGTCACTGAAACGTACATTTTGTAACCCCCACCCATGACCTTTCCCAAACTGTCCCGTTCTTGTGCCCCCATTCTAGTGTAAAAAAAAAACGTAAAAAAGAGACTTTTTGCGTCAGTAACAAACGCCAAAGCGTTGCTTTTTGACACTCTGGGAGTGAGAATGTGTTGCAGGTACCCATCCCTGGGACCTGTCACAATCTCTACCCGCAAAGTAACTAATGTTGTCAGATAAATGTATGTATATATTGGCTTTCAAACGTGGAGAAGAAGTATATCAAGTAGCATAAAATGTACGTCTAAATGAGTAAATGTAATAAGTTACATTCCACCACTGCAAAATAGTCAGCAACTTTGGAAGATTCCCACTACTATCACTACTATAAATCCCAAAACGGCTAAATGCGCGCAGATTAGAGCTGCAATTATAAAGAAAACTGCAGCGCACATTTACACTTGACTGGTTTCAGATAGATGTTGGACCCTCGCTTGTTACAGTTGTTAATAGCACTGCCCAGCAGCTCGTTGTGATCCACAGAGAACATCGCAAGTTTCTTTGTTCTCTATTGATGAGACACACACACACACACACACACACACACACACACACACACACACACACACACACACACACACACACACACACACACTAAATCCAAGTGTGGGGAACAGTCTCTCTCAGCGGCTGGCTGTGTCTTACTGTGTGATCAACAGGGGTTGGAAAATTACTCTGCAGAGTTTATTACACACACACACACACACACACACACACACACACACACACACAGACAGACAGACAGACACACACACACACACACACACACACACACACACAGAGACAGACAGACAGACACACACACACACACACAGAGTCTCATGTTATTGTTAGTTGTTCCTATTTGAAACAGTGATTGCTTACCACCAAAACCCTCTCTGAGTTTGCTTTGTGTCTAAACAGTGTTTTGTTGTCGGTGTGAATGTCGGCTCTGAATTAGCAGATGATGTGTGTGCACCTGGAGAAACACCACTAACACACAGTGATTATTATAACATCTTCAACAGCTTCCCCACTGTCCTGCAGCACTTTAGGAATAAATGCATGACATCCCCTTTCATCGATACGTAAGTTTCCAAAGGTAAATGATTAACGATCGTGTCATGTATTGATTGATGCGCCGCTTTGCATGATGGAATATTGACACAACGAGTCCTCACTCTGAGGCTACATTTACATTGCTACGTTTTGGTTTTCAAGCGGCGTTTTGAGCCAAAAGTGATCTCCGTGCACACGAGGGTTTTTTGCTCCAGTAGAAGAACTATCCTCCATTTAAAGGTGCCCTGCCACATGTATTTCATCACTTTGTGGTAATGTCTGAAGTTCTACCATGGACCCTGTAAAAATTTTTGTGGAAATAATGCCTTGGTTACCTTGTTTCAAGCCTTTCTAGCGTGGTATAGAAAGCCTGCAGGAAGACTCAGCTTGATTTGTGCCAGTTCTCATTAATATTCAACAAGTTAAGCTGTTTGAATCTGATAGGCTAACATCTAGCCAATGAGAGCCTGGCTATCGGCATCCTTTACCCAGCCCAACTGGGCGAGCTCATGAATAGTAATGAGCTCAGGCAACATGATGTCAGACTGACCAGCTTTTGTGATTGGTCTGATTTCTCTGCTTATTTCTGTTCAGTGGCTAGAGCTGACAGAGGAGCTAGCAGCTCATTTTCACATTCACCACATAACACATATGGACCGGACAGATTTCAAAAAATGCAAGTAAAAATGGTTTTGTGTGGCAGGGCACCTTTTAAACTAGCACGGCCTTCTCGTACACTGGGTATAAACAGGAGGCAGCATGTTTACTCCGCCCGTTGCTGGTAGTTGCCATGGTAACGGTAGTAGCTTTGTCTCAGAGGCCCAACGGGGCGGTGAAACGTTGGCGTCTCAGTTTCTCAGGTCTCAGTTTTGCGGCCGTTGAGACTGCAACACAACCCCGCAGATTCCAAACCTAAACGGGTCAGAAGTCTTTCCAAATGTCTCTTTAGGGGCTCGGAAACAGAGGGGGGAATGAGAGTGGGGAAACGCCAGAGCAGGGGGAATGGGAGGGGGGAATGAGAGGGGGGAAACACCAGAGCAGGGGGAATGAGAGGGGGGAATGAGAGGGGAAAACACCAGAGCAGGGGGAATGGGAGGGGGGAATGAGAGGGGGAAAACACCAGAGCAGGGGGAATGGGAGGGGGGAATGAGAGGGGGGAAACGCCAGAGCAGGGGGAATGAGAGGTGTAAACACCAGAGCAGGGGGAAACACCAGAGCAGGGGGAATAAGAGGGGGAAATGCCAGAGCAGGGGGAATGAGAGGGGGAAATGCCAGAGCAGGGGGAATGGGAGGGGTAAACACCAGAGCAGGGGGAATGAGAGGGGGAAACACCAGACTAGGAGGAATGAGAGGGGGAAACACCAGAGCAGGGGGAATGAGAGGGGGAAACACCAGACTAGGAGGAATGAGAGGGGGAAACACCAGAGCAGGGGAATGAGAGGGGGAAACACCAGAGCAGGGGGAGTGAGAGGGGGAAACGCCAGAGCAGGGGGAATGAGAGGGGGGAACACCAGAGCAGGAGGAATGAGAGGGGAGAAACACCAGAGCAGGGGGAATGAGAGGGGGGAAACACCAGAGCAGGGGGAATGAGAGGGGAGAAACACCAGAGCAGGGGGAATGAGAGGGGAGAAACACCAGAGCAGGGGGAATGAGAGGTGTAAATTTGGCCTGACTCCTTTCCTTTTCTTTCTACTCTCTTCTGTCAGAAAATCCTCTCGGAGCATTCAGCACCCGGTTCGTCTTCGCAGCAGAACCAGTCGGCCGGAAAAAACTCTTTGCTGGGCGGTGGTCGAGGCGTTGCCGTGGCGAACCCTCGTTCCGCCCTCTCCCCGCTGACCAACTCGCTCCTGGAGCAGCTGGAGGCGCGGATCAAAGAGCTGAAGGCGTGGCTGCGGGACACCGAGCTCCTCATCTTCAACTCCTGCCTGGGGCGGGACAGGGACGCCGCAGAGCAGCTCCACAGCTTCAAGGTAGGAACCCCGGTGTTATAAAGGAAAAAAATGTAATGTCCGAATCACTGCTTTAAACTCCCATATTTAATATCAATGCAACGTTTCGACCCTACTGGGCCCTACATATTAGCCTGGTGAGACCGTCCTGATCTGGCGAGCTCCAGTTTTCCACTCGCAGATCAGTCTGGCATCAAATCAAAACGTTGCATTGATATTAAATATGGGAGTTTAAAGCAGTGTTGCAGACATTACATTTTTTTCGTTGATAGTACTTTCATTTGTCCTGCACCTGCCAGAAGGTGGGATGTGCACACAATTACTTTTATAAATTAGGAACCCCAGTGTTGCCATTTGCCAGGGGAACATCTTTCTTTATTCTTTTGAACATGTCACAAAAATGTTGAAGTAAAACTTATAAGAAATAATAAGAAAAACTAATGAAACATGTTTATTCATGCACAGTGTCACGTAACTTTTCTTTACTAGCTTTCAAATATGTGGCAAAGTTTTGGCCAATCAGCATTACGTTTAAAAAAAAAATAACTTGTCGGCTTTGTGTGTGTGTGTGTGTGTGTGTGTGTGTGTGTGTGTGTTGCTGCTAAGTATAGTAATACATCGTCTTAATGAGGCCCGATGAAGGCAGCGCTGTTTTGGAGCGATGGATGTATAGAGGAAACAGCAGTTAGCCTTAAAAGCCACGGGACGCTAACAGGATATTAATCAGCCCTACATCACACAGCGAACAGCTAGCTGCGCTGATTAGCCTAGCCCTGGTGTGTGACTGACAACCAGAGACACACACACAGTCATACAAATGCACACACTGAAGTAGAAATGCAGACAGGAGTGCATTAATTCATGCTTGTGCGTATATGTGCCCACACACACACACACAGAAGTATGCAAATGAGTGACACACACATACCCTCACAGACGCATAAATAATTGAATGCATGGGAATATACAGATTAGTTAAATCACTCACAAAGTTGCGAACAGAAAGACACACACAAAACTCAAAGATATGATTTTATTCATTTTATTATTCATTCATTTTATTAGAACAAAAGTGACTTTTTGTCCAGTACGTAGCTTTTCCAAAATATAGTTTGAGTCATAAAGGATATAGACACTATGAGAAAAATAATCTGTGTTTTGAACATTAAAGCAGGTAAACATGTTTAGAAGTAGAAACCTAAAATACAAGTGTGAAGCTGAAAGTTATAGGTCCTCTTTAACGTGTGATATGTTTGCTCAGAAATAATTGTTTCCTGGTTTGGATCATTTCAAGTTTTGTTCTCACCTTTTAACAACTTCTTCCACTTTGAAATGATTGAAAAACCCTCCTTCATACCACAGAATGTCATATACATATTTATATTTAAAGCTACATTTACATGAGAACTGCTCAGTGCCACATTCAGTCGT
The DNA here is from genome assembly GCF_004354835.1 of Perca flavescens. Taxonomy (NCBI): domain Eukaryota; kingdom Metazoa; phylum Chordata; class Actinopteri; order Perciformes; family Percidae; genus Perca; species Perca flavescens. The sequence continues at coordinate 3,780,686 of NC_041350.1, read as the reverse complement.
CTTGTTCTTGGACATAATATTCCCATCACTTAACCGGTGCAATATTTTAGCCATATGAAATTATTATGTGACACTAAATAAGTGTTGCAAGTGTGAATGTTGTGAATGCAAGGCTGTGGCTGGAAGTGCAAACTTAATATGCGTTAGTCACATTATTTTTGGAAAAGTTAGGTCCCATTCATGTTATTAAGATGTCCGACCAAGAGCACAAAAGACGAACGGAAACCTTTAGAGTCTCAAAACCACAAAAACCTGTCCATGAAATCAACCGTGTTTGAACAGTGTCATGGTATTTATGCATGATGTCATCAAACATCACGGCAATCAGGCAGAGAAGAACTTATGATGAAGTCAAGTCGTAATTTGGTCTGTATTGATAGACACACACACACACACCGGCTGCCTAAATGATGAAACTGTATAGAAACGAGACTTTATCTGAAGAAAGTGAGCCGAGCTGCTCTTAGTTTTGATCCTTGTCGCAGCTCTCAGTGGGAAGCCATTGATTTCTGGCAGAAAGAGACCCTGAGCTTCGGGAGAAATGAAGATTGGAAATATTGATAGCAGTCATTTCTATGGAAAGAGAGAGAGAGAGAGAGAGAGACAGAGAGAAGCTAAATGGAGGGAGTGTGGCTCCATTTTAAGAGACGTCGGCTCCATTTTAGCGATCATTTGTCTGTTTTTGGGCGTTTGAACTCGTAAATGGGTTCGATTTCTGCGCTGCAGCTTATTACTGTACGGCTTTATGAGAAAGCAGCGGGGGTCGGCAGGGGTCGCAGGAGCACACACACACATTGACAAACATATTGCAAAAGCACACACACACTTATAGGCCTACATATATTTCTAAAACACACATACACACAAATGTACGGAGACGTTTCAACAAGACAAAATGCTGCAATAGGACAGCACTCACTTAAACCTCCACAAACACATTCATATCTGTTCAAACTAAAACACCAAAGTAACGTTCCGTTCAAGGTGATTAGCTAGTGTAAAAATGAAATCTCCCAATGAGTGATTAATAAACAATGGAGGTGAATGGCATTTTAAAAGTAGTCTTCTTTGGAACTACTTTCTGAAGAAGAGACGATCCCTATGAAAGTTCTGTGGATTGTTGTCTGGATTATATTTCTATTCATCTGCGTTTTCTTGTGGCGGAGGAGAAAACCTCCATGGCTGATACTACCCGGCTCAAAAGTTTCAATGTTGGATGAGAAGCCCCTAAAAGCGCTATGAATGAAATCATACCAGCTACCGGACTTGTGCATGACAACAGATCTGTCTCCATGATACCTGAACAAGATAGATTTCAAAGCCCTGGAAAAAAATAGGAAGTCTGAACTTCAAAGTAGAGGAAAGAAAAGCAATTTTTTTGTATGAGTTGGGTGATGTCATCTTTAAGATAAACACTCACAAACATGAGACATATTTGACAGATAGGGTGTCATTTGATCTTTGATGAACCAGTTTGATGTCTAAGGCGGTTTTCACACCTACAGTATCTCGATTGGTCCGCACCTTCAGACTTTTCAGTTTGATCCGAACCAACTTTACGAGTGTGAAACAGACAGACGAAATTTGGTCCGAACAAAAGAGGTAATCTAGGTACGGATCAAACTGAACCATGGTCCGTGTCATGCCGCTTGAAAATGTGTTCTACTTTGTTTCATCAGCTCAAGATTATTGAGACGGCTAAGAAGCTAATTTGTGTGTGCTAGGCTAAGTTAGCTTTATGTTTATTACTGCTGGTTGTTTTTACTAGCTTGATTGTGTTTATCATATAGGCTACACTGCTATGTTAGCTAGGCGCTACTATTTACACTGTTGCTGTGTATTTGGGTTTAATTAATAATATAGACATCTCATTGTACTGTATTGCAGTTTCACAAAATTCCCAGTAAACTTCATGGAAATAAATCAGCTGTGTCGTGGAGTTTCTTGCGAGTGTTTAAGGTGAATGGAACATAGCCCATGACAGTCCGGTTCGTTTATAGTGTGAAAGCATTTTTTGGATGGTTCGGACTTTCAGACCAAATACAGGAAGCTCTGGGGGCTATCTTCCTGTTATAAGACCGGGGAAGCTCCTTTAAGGACAAGCTCAGTGCTTAGTGTATACGTGAGAGAGAGAGAGAGACGGTGCCAGCGCTCAGAGCAGACAGCTGTCGGCTATCACAGCTGAGAATACTTATGAGGTTACTTGTTAAGTGGTAGTAAATCTGCAGTGTAGGTTTCCGTTTGTTTCTGAATAAATGCTGCAGAAATAAAGTTCCCGTGTCTTGCTTCTTAACATTGCAACAAAACGAAAAGAGCAGTGGAGGGCAGCAGTCAGTTGAAAAAACTCTGACCCAGAGAGAGGAGACGAGAGGACGGGGAAGCCCGTCTACAAACCAATCAGTTATAAGTATCTGGAGACGCAACTCGCGTACGTGATGGCGGCAGGACGTAGGTTTGTTACATATAGATCTTTTAGTGCGCTCGAATAACTGCAGTGTGAAACCAAGACTTACCGGATCAAATGCAAAAACATGAACTTTGGTCCGGACCTTGGTTTGGACTTTCAGGTGCGAAAGCCCCCAGTACACACAGTTCAAAGATTTGCAACGAGACAAAACTGTTTTCAGAACGCTGCAGTGAAAGGTTTCAGCGGTCTGAACCGGCCCGTCTCAGCTCGAGTCAAACCAGCTGATGGTGTCGCCGCGTCTCCGCTGGTGGAGTCTCCAGAGGCTGGTTTTAGAACGTAAGAGACGTTTCCTGTTTCAACAACCAATAGAGAAGTCAGCTGGTCGAGTCTCCAGAGGCTGGTTTTAGAACGTAAGAGACGTTTCCTGTTTCAACAACCAATAGAGAAGTCAGCTGGTCAAATCAGTTACAAACTATAGAAATAAAATGATCCATAATTCATTTGAATGTTTTTACGTTACAAACTTCTAAAAATGGCAGAGTTTAAGGCGGAGGCTAAACGGGCGCCTGCGAGCACGGTATGTGGTGGAGCGAGGTAGAGAGTGACTGAACACAGCGAGCAGCGTTAGAACAAAGCCGTGAATCAGAGAAACAAAAGGTTTTCTCTGTTTCGTCTCTACTAGAAATGCAACTGTAGCTATCTCACTATCACTAATGTTATCCTCATTAATATTTGATGACGCTACAAATGATATCCAGCTACTAAAACAGCCTGGAAAGTTGGAAGTTTGAGAGAGTTGTTGCTAGGGAGATGATACATGTGTAGTCCAATTGGTGTAAACTGGCAGCTTTCAGAACCGTGCAGACCAGTGCTTTGCAAGTTTCTACTCGTCTCATCCCGAATCTTAGGCCTGAACTGGGCTTACTTAAAGAGTAACTTAAAGGTGCTGTAGGTAGGATTGTGAAGATCCAGGACTTAGCAAAACAATTTGAACATCGACAACTTCTCAGTCTGTCCCTCCTTTCTGCTAAAGCCCAAAACTGTCTCCTAAGCCCCTCCCCCCACAAGGGAGAATGAATGTGTGTGCATGAGCATTGATTGACACGCAGTTAGACACCCCCCTGGCCCTGATTGGTGCATCTGAACAGGGAGAGGTGGATTTTTGCAAATCCCACTACAGACTGTAGGTGGAGCCAGAGGAGTTTTTTTTTTTTAATGAGCTGCTTCATGTAGTTCTACTGGAACATAAGGTCAGTTTCAGCAAATATGACAGAAAGTTAGTTTTATAAGTCCTACCTACTGCACCTTTAACACCAGGCTAAAAAGCAGTATTAAACCCCATACAAATCTCTGTTTTACCTTTAAAATGTATCCACCCCCCCTTTGAGGGGCAAAGGGATCAATGCTACTTCACCAATAGACCATATATTATATACCTAAAATACAAGTATTTTAAACTAAGTAAAGCGCTGTAACATGAACACATATAGTGCGATAGAAGGATAAAATCTGAGCAGCAGGATCTGGCTGTATTTAGCCGCTACAGAGCTCCAGGAAGCCGGCAACCAGCGGCGGTTGTTTAGCCGCCAACAGGTGACTATGAGCCAGCTACAGGCACTGCCAGATGACGGTGCTTTCAGGGGCCGTGGTTGGTAGGGGAGTTTAGCCAGAAAAAGAGAGCATCATGCGGCAATGACAGTTAAGTTTAGGCACCGAAATGACTAGTTAAGTTCAGGAAAAATAGATTATTTTCCATTGAAGTTCATAAATAAGTGTTTTGGCATGGCTGGCCTAGTGGCACTAACATAATAACCATGGTGGTATTGGAAGGAGGATTTAATTCCTGCATGTTTTGCTGTGCATGATCAAAAAACATCCCCTTCCCCCTCCCCCCTGCTTTTTTCACAAATCGCACCCTGCCTGTAACCACACCCACCGGTGATGTCACAGGCAAGATTTTAAGTAGGTATTAAGTTCCTCTTTACTCCCTCCCCTCCTCCTCCACCTGTCTGCCTGTAACCGGGCTCTTAATTGAATTAGCGCTCCTTTAGGGTACGGCGTCAGCCAGACGTTTCTCCAGCAGGCCCCGGGCCTCCGATGACTCTCTATTGTCGCGGAGACGCTCTCGGGGCCGGACACACCGAGAATTAATAGACTGAGCCACACACACTCACACGCACTCATGCACGCACACACACATACACACACACACACACACACACACAGAGTGAAGGCAGGTACAGACACAAACACTCAACTGCTCTCAAGTATGCACAGATATGGAGAGGGAGGATGAATCTCTCACACACACACACACACACACACACTGAACCCTCTGTGTTTCCTGCATTGTCTCACTTTATCTAGTTAGCTTCATGTTGTATTGTCACTGCAGACCAAATCCCAAAATCTAAAGAATGTTTTCAAATGTAATGATACTATCGCTTTTCAAAACAATTATTACTATTTCTGTTGATTTTCTTTAAATCTGGTTCTTAAATTAAAACTCCCCCAAATTATACCCGGATATCTGTTGTTTCTTCCTACCCTATAAAGCAGAGATCTTCAACAGGATGTCCGGGACTTCTAGGGGGTCCTCAGAGTCATTTGCAGGGGTGCCTCCAAATTATTGTCAATTTTTGAAAGTCTTTTAAAAAACAAATTAAAATGCCTTAACATAATTCCAACATATTATTAGCAAATATAAATCCCCACTGATGATAGGCTTGCTGGCCTATAGGTAAGGTAGTCACTAAGACATCAGCCCACAGATACAGTCCATCCTAGATTCACTGTCCCACATGTGTAACATTAAAATATGATTTATAAAATCATGCCAACAATTCATATTTTAATAGCTTATGCAAAAAGGGTATGTAAGAAGGCTTTACGATGCCCTATCAGTTTCTGTAGGCCCAGTTTAATATGCAACTTAATTTGATACAATATAGTAGAGGGTCCCTGCTACCTCTCACTTTAAGTTAAGGGGTCCTTGGCTTAAAAAACATTGAAGACCCCTGCTCTAAAGCGACCCACCAGAGCGTTTTCCGTCCTCATATCTAAACCAGAGAACACAACGGCTGCGGTTTGGTTAGGTTTAGGCACAAAAACTACTTAGTTGAAAAACATAGTGGTTTGGGTTCGAATAACACACTACTTCACCTCCGGCTACACACGTGACACAGCTTTGTTTGTTCTGTAAAGTAAAAAAAAAAACAAACTTTAACCCGTTTACGTTTCTTTTGAAATGGGACATGAACCCCGGTCTCCTGGGTGAAAATCCTGTGTTTGTTTCACCCGTCCACCATGGGGAGAGTTTGTGCCAAAAAAATGTTTTGACAAACATCTTGTCCTCGTCAACCTTCCGTATAAAACGGAGGCGATAACATCATACGTCTTTCTTTCTTGCAAATGGAAACGGGTCAGTGTTCATGTTCAGAGCCTCTGCTCCTTCATTCACACACACTGTCAGGGGGCGACCTCTCGACACCCACGCACACACACACACACACACACACACACACACACACACACAGATGCTAGCATAGATTGTATATCAGTGTGAGCGTTTAGCTCATTCTTCTGAAGTGAAGCTCAACAAACTGCCCTCCTCTGTCTCTCTATCTGTCTATCTGTCTTTCTTCTCTTTATCTTTCTGTCTCAATTCTCCAGTTTTTTTCCCGCTTCTTATTCCTCTCCCTTGTTCCGTGCATCTTTTTTCTTCTTTTTTCCCGCCTACCTTGCTGCATCTCTTTTCTAGTTATCAGTTTCAGCTGCTCCCTCCCTCCCCTACTGTTGATAGTAGATGAACCTGTCCTCCCCTACTGTTTGCTACCCACTGCCAACCCCCCCCCACACACACACACACACATATATCCCTGCCTCCGTGCTCTTTGCCCTCCGGGCCCTCCTCATCATTTGTAGCACATGCCCCCCTACCTCCTTCGGTTCTATTTTCGGCTCTCCGTCCTGCCGTTTCTGGGATTTGAATCTGCCCTTTCTCGGACCAGTCATGACTCAGTGTCCTGCCTGCCATCCTAAAACATAAGTCTGTATTCTTATGATTCTCTGCAACCAGGGACTAGGGTTGGGTACCGAAACGCAGTGCCAATAGGGCACCGGTGCCGAATAAACGGTAGTAACGAGACCGAATAAGAACGAAAATTCCGGTGCCTCATTTCGGCGCCTGACTGTACACTACACTCGACAGCCTGTAACGTTAGCCTATCTTTATGGCTATTTATTATCTCCTATTCTTTTGGATTAAACACAATGGTTAAAATGCTGACAGCTAACATTAAACAGTGTTAAGTGTGACTGTATTTCACTGTAGAGGATTCCAACAGTCTGCTCTGCAGCGCAGCAGCTGCCGTTGTCGGAATTAAACAACACAGACGGTGCGTTCACTTAAAACGGGTAGCCTCGTGGTGCATTCACAGTAATTGTAAAATACCCTTTTCCCATCTAGTGGTTGTTTTTGTTGTTCAACAGCAATTTACTGGTGAAATAAGTTATCATAATAATTTTTTTTTTTTTTTTTTTTTTACTTGATTAAAAGTTTAGGCACCGGCACCGTTTTAAAAGTATCGCTTTAGCACCGGTATCGGAAAGAACCCAGACGATACCCAACCCTACCAGGCACACATCACACGCAGAGCTGCAAGGATTAAATGATTATTCAAATAGTTAACTAGTCAACTATTAAGTTAATCGCCCACTATTTGACCCATTTTTTTTATAAAATCAGTCAGATTTCTGACTCAAGTATTATGAAATAAACTGAACAAAGTCCCAGTCTCTCATATCTGCATTCTCAGCCACAAATAGAGCAACTAAAAACTATTTTGATAATCGATTAATCGGTTTGAGTAATTTTTAATGAAAAACTGTAAAACTTCTCCGATGTCAGCTTGTTAAATGTGAATATGTTCTAGTTTCTTCTCTCCTCTGTGACAGTAAACTGAATATCTTTGAGTTGGGGACAAAACAAGATATTTGAGGACGTCATCTTGGATGTTGGGAAACACTGATCCCCATTTTTTTTTTTAACCATTTTTGGACATTTTAGAGACCAAACAACTAATCGATTAATCAAGGAAATACTCAACAGATTAAACATGAAAACATGAAAAATAATCACATAATTGAACCTTATTCGTACGCAGCTTTGGACAAAATCATCATCATTTACATGCTCTGTTCATCTGTTCGTAACTCTTAAACTCCTCGCGTGCATTTATACTTTATACTTCATCCAGCAAAGTGGATTGATTATGATAACTACATACAGGGATGGATTGGCAGCTGGGCAAAGTGGGCGGCCGCCCAGGACTCGAGACGCTCAGGGGCCTCCGTACAACACACAGTTCATTTTTGCCCCGGGGCCCCCGAGTGGGTTAATCAAGCCCTGACATTTTGTGGCAGTCGCATGTAGGTTTGTTGCTGGGACAACACTGGCAGCGAACCTGCACACGACTGCCAGGACACAGATACACACTTGAATTTGGCTGCTTTTGTAATTTATTTCTGCACAGAATGAGGATCCTCCTTTTCGCTCCAAAGAGGTAAACACGTTTACAGCCAGTATGAAAAGGAACAAACAATAATTCTTTCAACATAAACATAAAGTATGAGTGTTATATTAAGATAAGACTTAGTGGTCCCCTAATAATGTATCTGAAGTCTCTTTTATATAGACCTTAGTGGTCCCCTAATACTGTATCTGAAGTCTCTTTTATATAAACCTTAGTGGTCCCCTAATACTGTATCTGAAGTCTCTTTTATATAGACCTTAGTGGTCCCCTAATACTGTATCTGAAGTCTCTTTTATATAGACCTTAGTGGTCCCCTAATACTGTATCTGAAGTCTCTTTTATATAGACCTTAGTGGTCCCCTAATACTGTATCTGAACTCTCTTTTATATAGACCTTCGTGGTCCCCTAATACTAATACTGTAATATCTGTCTCTTTCCCGAAATTCAGCCTTGGTGCAGAATTACAGCCACTAGAGCCATAGGCCATAGGCTGGGGCAACTCATATTAATGTTGAAAAACCTCATAAAGTGAAGTTTTCATGCCATGGGACCTTTAAAAAAAATTATGCTTAAACATATACTTTTCTGCGTCTAAGGGTCTCTTAATCAAAACAATAACAAAAGAGGCAGTTTGGTGAAGTTGTGAAGCAGCGTGGGCTCATGGGAGCTTTCCTTCAGTGTTCATCCATCAGGAGGTTTTTATCCGCACAGGTCTCCTTCTCTCTAGTCTGGCACAGCACTGCAGGGGAAGGTCTGGCTAGTCCACACTGGATTCTTGGATGGCAGAAAAACGTGCTCTGGTTTACTGGCATTTCTTTAAACCAATCACAATCGTCTTGGGCAGTGCCAAGCGCCGGACGGAGTCACGGTGCCTCTGCTAAATTGCCTCGGAAAGGAACTTGTTTTGGTGGAACATGCGTTCATTCAAAAGTTGTTTTGGCTGTCTGGATTTACCCTGTAGAGATCTGAGGAGCAGATAAATCCACCGGAGTTTACAACACAAAGAAAGACGAAGGTAAGCGACACCCAGCCCAAAATATAAAGACATATGGTGGAATTTCCAGCGACAACGAGCAATCCCGGAATTAGAAAGTTGTGGATATAGACTACCTTCTCTCTTAAACTAACGGACCTGCTGATTCAAACAGAAAACATTGGAAAAAAGTGCCTGAAAAAGCAATATAACGGCCTACAAGTCCAGCTGGAACTACTAATTAGCTGAATAAACACACACAAACTGTTTGGATCCTTTCCAGTTCTTCTACAATGAGAGGATTATTTCTGCATTGAGTACTTTTGCTTTTAATACTTTCACTACTATTTCCTAGCGATACTTACAGACTTTTACTGAAGTAACATTTTCAATGCAGGACTTTTATACCTGTAACAGAGATTATTTCACAGTGTGCTATTAGTACGTTTACTGAAGTAAAGGATCTGTATACTTGCTTCCCGATACCGATTCCGATACCTGAACTTACCAATACCAGTGTGTCATATATTTTATTATGTTTTAACAGCTGTATACTACTATCCTTGTATGGATGTGATATGATGTATAACAGCTGTATACTACTATCCCTGTATGGATGTGATATGATGTATAACAGCTGTATACTACTATCCCTCTATGGATGTGATATGATGTATAACAGCTGTATACTACTATCCCTCTATGGATGTGATATGATGTATAACAGCTGTATACTACTATCCCTCTATGGATGTGATATGATGTATAACAGCTGTATACTACTATCCCTGTATGGATGTGATATGATGTATAACAGCTGTATACTACTATCCCTGTATGGATGTGATATGATTTCTATCTTTGTTGTCGGTCTGGCTCAGGTTAAACTCTTTGTGAAACATGAACAAACACAAACAATGAATGCCCCAGAACTTTCTTTTATTCTCCAGTTTGACCCTCAATTATAACGGAAAAATGACATAAATCAACTACTTTAATGTAGATTTTCTTTAGGGCTTTATTACGTGGTATCTGATTGGTGCATAGACTCCAGTACTTACAGATACCGATTTTAGGCAGTATCGGAGCGGTACGTCTCTACTGAGCGCTCAACATGGTTTCTTTTAGGTTTCAGTCGATGTTTTTCAGCAGATGCCGAGTGTTTGTTTGTATGTCTGCCACTCTGGATGCTTCACTTCTATACACACTGTCCACAGACTACAGCCCCCCCCCCCCACCCCCACCCCCTAGCATATGATGCTTCTCTCAGGCAGCTAATAGAAGGTGACAGCGAGGCTCTGATATCGATACCTGCTGCATGATGAGGATTAAAGATCCGCCGACTCCCTGCCAAGAACACAGGCTGTGTGTGTGTGTGTGTGTGTGTGTGTGTGTGTGTGTGTGTGTGTGTGTTTTGATAATACCTGTGTGTTTATGTGTTTCTTGGTTGTTCAATTTGTGTACCTTGGGTGTGTGTGTGTGTGTGTGTGTGTGTTTTTGTGTACGCCCCGCTGGTGTTTTTTGAAGAGGTGTTTTCTCGTTAAGAGTTGCTCGTTAGGGGTTGAAGGCGAGCAAACAGGTGAGACGTTGCCGCGGCAACCCCACCAACAAACACGATCAGACTTTCATCTTCATCTGCTCGAAAAACACTCGGCTCTTTCATCTGCTTGAAGGACTGGAGACAGAGAGAGAATCAAAAGCACAGAGTAATAGAAAAGAAGAAGAAGAAGAAGAGATTAAGCAGAGAGAAAGCAATGAGTGACACGAGGCAGACGGAACAGAAAGATAAATAAAAGGAGGACATAGGAGAATAGAGGGATGGCAATAAAAAAATGGAAGAAAACGACTTAACCTGCTAAAAGTGGAAAACAGACAATGGAGAAAATGAAGCAGATTGAGAAGGCATTTTAAAGCGGTTATATCTTATGTTTTGAAATCCCCATTTTGTGTCATTTTTTCAGTGTTGTGACCACGCCCCCCAGGAAGTGCAGTCCAGTTTGTTATTAGACTTCCTTGGTTGTGACAGAACGTGTCCTCAGGTGGCCGGTTAGCTCAGTTGGTAGAGTGGGCGCACATATACAGAGGTTTATTCCTCGAAGCAGAAGGTCTAGGGTTTGAATCCGACCTGTGATGGTTTTCCTACATCTCTCCCCCCCCATCTCTCCCCCTTCATTTCTCTCTGCTGTCCTGTCTAATTAAGGCAGAAATGGAAAAAAAAACATGTTTTAAATGGCTTAGTATAGTTTATTTCGGATATTTGTTTTCAGTCGCTTACAACATTTAATACACTGTTAATAAATGATAAACAAAAAACGAACAAACTTGGCACCTATCTCCCCCCCGACATCCTCCCTACACAACCAGCAGCGTTCTTATACAGCAGCGCTCAATGTGGTGCACACAGCAAAAAAACAACTTGGAAATCATACGAATTACAGTGCTTTTATTTTTTTAGCTTTTCGAACGTATGGTTCATGAGAACAGGCGGAAATATGTTATGTTTTTACTGGTTATCCAGTCCCTCCAGAATGCATAATCAGCCAAAGTCTGCATATTGATGCGGGGCCTGCATTTTTTTGAAATATGCCGCACTTACGCCACTTAAATTGCCGATTTCCGTGCAAAATATGCGGCGCTTGCATGATTTCATAATCCCCGCATTTTCGTTGCAAAAAAGTCACGTACAGTACAGGCCAAAAGTTTGGACACACCTTCTCATTCAATGCGTTTCCTTTTTATTTTCATGACTATTTACATTGTAGATTCTCACTGAAGGCATCAAAACTATGAATGAACACATATGGAATTATGTACTTAACAAAAAAGTGTGAAATAACTGAAAACATGTCTTATATTTTAGATTCTTCAAAGTAGCCACCCTTTGCTTTTTTATTAATAAGGGAAATAATTCCACTAATGAACCCTGACAAAGCACACCTGTGAAGGTAAAACCATTTCAGGTGACTACCTCATGAAGCTCATTGAGAGAACACCAAGGGTTTGCAGAGTTATCAAAAAAAGCAAAGGGTGGCTACTTTGAGGAATCTAAAATATAAGACATGTTTTCAGTTATTTCACACTTTTTTGTTAAGTACATAATTCCATATGTGTTCATTCATAGTTTTGATGCCTTCAGTGAGAATCTACAATGTAAATAGTCATGAAAATAAAAAGGAAACTCATTGAATGAGGTGTGTCCAAACGTTTGGCCTGTACTGTATATCTTAGCAGAAAGTTGAAAAATGTTGCGTTTACTTCACACAAGACCAGCCATTTTCCCCTGTTGCCATGGGAACGTTATGAAGTGACAAGATTATGGGTGTTGGAGGGGGGGGAATCACTTTTTTTTCTCTTTTTCATCAAACCGCAGTTTTTGCAAGTTCCCGCAATTTCATCGCATAAAATTGTATAAATATCCGGCATATTCCATCGCATTTTTTAAGAAAACGTGCCGCATAATCAAGGATTTTTGCCCGCAACAATCACAAAAAAAACTCAAATGTTTCTGGAAGGACTGATTATCATACAGTCAGAATCTAATACCGGCCCATGCCTGCTAAAGACGTAGAAGACCTTTCTCAACCAACTTCATCTTTCATATTTACCTGAACATTTTAGAAATCAATAACAAAACCATTGAGAGGTTTGGAGTCTCTACAGAGGGGCGATGAAAGGCCAAACATCTGTTCTAATATCCAGATGTTTCACCGACTCGGAGCCGAACATTTATCCGAGTCGTGATACCCGTGATAGAAAACTAAACACGGACCCCGGAGACACTGGTAAGGAGAGAGAGAGACAAATCGAGCCGGAAGAGAAAATCACCATCTGCTAAAACAGCAGGAAAAGACAGAGAGAGAGAGAGAGAGAGAGAGAGAGAGAGAGAGAGAGAGAGAGAGAGAGAGAGGGACAGACAAAAACAAGGGATGAAGACAGTGGTGGAGGAAGTATTTAGATCCTTCACTTATGTAAAAGTACTAATACCACACTGTAAAAATCCTTTGTTATAAGTTAAAGTCCTACTTCAGTAAAAGTCTATATCATCAGAAAAATGTAATAGTATTAAAGTATTAAAAGTAAAGAAGAATCCTCCCATTGTAGAAAGTGTAAAGGATCCAACCAGTTGTGTGTTTAATGGTCTATACACACACACACACACACACACACACACACACACACACACACACACACACACACACACACACACACACACAGATAGTTGTGTGTTTAATGGTCTCATCATCTCAGCTGGACTTGTAGCCGTTATAATGTCAGCTAGTTTACTTTAGAATCAAACATCAGATTTTATAAACTACATGTGTTCTGTGGTCAGATATCTGAATGTGTAAAGTAACTAGTAACTAAAGCTGTAACAGATGAATGTAGTGAAGTAACTAAAGCTGTACCAGATGAATGTAGCGGAGTAACTAAAGTAACTAGTAACTAAAGCTGTAACAGATGAATGTAGTGGAGTAACTAAAGTAACTAGTAACTAAAGCTGTACCAGATGAATGTACCGGAGTAACTAAAGTAACTAGTAACTAAAGCTGGAACAGATGAATGTAGCAGAGTAACTAAAGTAACTAGTAACTAAAGCTGCAACAGATGGATGTAGTGGAGTAACTAAAGTAAGTAGTAACTAAAGCTGGAACAGATGGATGTAGCGGAGTGACTAAAGTAACTAGTAACTAAAGCTGGAACAGATGAATGTAGTGGTAACTAGTAACTAAAGCTATAACAGATGAATGTAGTGGTAACTAGTAACTAAAGCTATAACAGATGAATGTAGTGGAGTAACTAAAGTAACTAGTAACTAAAGCTGGAACAGATGAATGTAGCGGAGTAACTAAAGTAACTAGTAACTAAAGCTAGAACAGATGAATGTAGCGGAGTAACTAAAGTAACTAGTAACTAAAGCTGGAACAGATGAATGTAGTGGAGTAACTAAAGTAACTAAAGCTGTAACAGATGAATGTAGCGGAGTAACTAAAGTAACTAGTAACTAAAGCTGTAACAGATGAATGTAGTGGAGTAACTAAAGTAACTAGTAACTAAAGCTGTAACAGATGAATGTAGTGGAGTAACTAAAGTAACTAGTAACTAAAGCTGTAACAGATGAATGTAGTGGAGTAGAAAAGACTAGACTCGAGTAAAGTACCTCAACATTTGTGCTTAAGTACAGCACTGGAGTAAATGTACTGGATGAAGACAAGGTGAAAGATGGAGATAGAGAAGGTTAAGGAAGAGAGGAAACTGAGGGCTAACGAGAGGGAAAAATGGAAAGTGTGATCAAGAAGGAAAAAAACTAAACGAGAGCTGGAGAGAACAGCCTGTAAAGTGAAATGCAGGGGAGAGAGAGATGGCTGAGAGAGAGAGAGAGAGAGAGAGTTGTAAAGACGAATATACGGAGAAATGCAGACAGACGGAAGGAGATTGGATTTTATTGATAGCAGCGTTTTACCTCGGCGCGTCGGCTCGGCTGCATTAGTGAGAACAGTAAATACTTTCTCTCGCAAAGACTTCATACATCCTCCATTTGTTTAATGCCGCTGAATATTTTAAGAGTAAAGCTTTCATCCCTGAGACGTCGCCGTGTGGGTGTGTGTGTGTGCGCGTGTGTGTGCGTGTGTGTGCGCGTGTGCAGCTAATAACTTACAATAATCAATAAGCCACGATGATGTCAGCTGTAATCCATTTTGACTTTCACAAGAAGGCCGCCGAGCTTTTTGTCACCGAGGTTTCCTTTTAATAAAACGACCAAACCGATATTTTTAAAAGCAGAGTTACTGCACGTCTGAGCCTGGATCGTATCGCTCTTTGTTTTTTCAAATTTTAATTTGAGTTTTGGCACTACGGTTCCCATCATGCTTTGGGCGGTAGTGGAATGTAACGAACGAGACTCTGAACAGACTTTGAATAGACTACTCACAGCGCTGTGGAGAGCCGGCAATGGGAGACCATAACCATAATACAGGTGTCACTACCTGATGTGAGTTGAGTGCAGATTGGGCTTGCTCAGATTTAAACTGTTTACGGCATAACCTCAAAGGGATCCGGATCCGGCAAACGTTTTAGCAATCTATGATTGTTTGATTGCTAACGTTAGCTCAAAACGCCATTCAAGTGACAGCCTTTGTTGTGTTTGATTGCTAACTTGTGGAGTTTGGCAGATTGTCCTCCTCAAGCAATTTACCTCAGACTGATAAACTGACAGCTCAGACAGCAGAAGGTTATCTTGAGTTGTTGACAACATCATTAAAAGACCCAATTGCCATCAAGATTTGCTTGTTACTGTGGAGAAAACACGCTGTAGCAAGCACACATTGTAACAGTACCCAATAACATTGCCATTTGCTTGATTCGTGACGTGTTTTTTTTTATTTGTATCTGGGGAAAGAAACGAGGATCACAAACAACTCGCAAGTCGTCATTGTCGCAAAGTGACGCATGCGCATCTCACATCTGCACTCGACTCACATCAGGGTAGTGTCAACAGGGACAAACACACATCATACACTTATTGCTGAAACCACAGAAAAAGACTTTTCTTGTAACATCACATCCTGTCTTGTCTATATCCTCGACGTTCTTCTTCCGGGATTGCTCCGGTGCCACAGGAAATTCTGTCGGATGCGTGTCTTTTTCTCCGATGTCCGCTACCTTCCTCTGTCTTTGTGTTGGCGTTCTAACCTCCGGCTGATTTGTGAGGACTATGGTTAACTGCTCCTCAGATCTCTGCAGGGTAAATCCAGACAGCTAGCTAGACTATCTGTCCAATCGGAGGTTTCTGTTGCACGACTAAAACTACTTTTGAACGTACACATGTTCCACCAAAACAAGTTCCTTCCTGAGACTATTTTGCAGAGGCACCGTGGCTCAATAAACCAGAGCAGGTTTTTCTCCCATCCAGGAGTGCTGTGTGGACTAGTCAGACCCTCCTCAGCAGTGTGTGGAGGAGCTATGAAATTGAATAAAACACCCCAAATTTATTGGAATTATTAATTTTACCTGCGTACAACGTTGTGTGGGTTCCAAACTTTTTGAAAGGACCAAGGACAGCAGCGTTAGAAAAACACTTGTTAATTCCCCCCCCCAAAAAAGAAACATGTCACTTTCTTGTTAACCCCTCCCCCCCCCAAAAAAGCCACTTTCTTGTTAATCCCCCCCCAACAAAATTTCACTTTCTTGTAACGCTGGAAGACTAAAAACCTCCACACTGATTTATTGATCTCCAGTGAAATTATGATTTTCACAGAAATCACTACACACAGGCCTGAAATACACACACACAAGTACAGTGCCTTGCTCAAGAGTACCTTGGCAGAGGTGAACTGGGATCTCTCTCCAGCTAACAGTCCGCACTCGTACTGGGACTTGAACCAGAGAACCTCCGGTTCTCAACCCAACTACCTACAGACTGAGCTACTGTCATAGCCAGGGAAGCTCTGACAAACTTCAGGAAAATTTTTGATTTGCTCTGCAAGTCCGTCTGGCCAAGAGCCCATTCAAGTCCATTTTCATTGTTTCCAAATCGAGGCACCAATCACAACCGTTGAGGCGATCTTTACACCAATCACAACTGTTGAGGTGGGCTTTACACCTTACGCCAATCACAACTGTTGAGGAGGGCTTTACACCAATCACAACCGTTGAGGAGGGCTTTACACCAATCACAACCGTTGAGGAGGGCTCTAAACCAATCACAACCATTGAGGCGGGCTCTACACCAATCACAACCGTTGAGGTGGGCTCTACACCAATCACAACCGTTGAGGAGGGCTCTACACCAATCACAATCATTGAGGCGGGCTCTACACCAATCACAACCGTTGAGGAGGGCTCTACACCAATCACAACCGTTGAGGGGGGCTCTACACCAATCACAACCGTTGAGGAGGGCTCTACACCAATCACAACCGTTGAGGCGGGCTCTACACCAATCACAACCGTTGAGGAGGGCTCTACACCAATCACAACCGTTGAGGAGGGCTCTACACCAATCACAACCGTTGAGGAGGGCTCTACACCAATCACAACCGTTGAGGAGGGCTCTACACCAATCACAACCGTTGAGGAGGGCTCTACACCAATCACAACCGTTGAGGCGGGCTTTATACGATGATGATAGCACAGTGACGGCGAGCAGCTTCTTGTTTGCATTCAGCATGCCAGCCACCAAAGCGTTACCCGTATCGTTGCTCTGATTGGTTGAAGGTCTATCCAATTGCGCCCAGAGGCATTTGAGCGGCATCCGTTGGTGACGCCCCCTTTGGAAATGGGCTGTGAATGAAGCTTCCCCCCAGACCCACTCTCAGTTACAGCTGAGAAGGGTCTGGTGTCAGCCAGGCTCCTACTGCCACCCTTCTGACCACCTTTCTCTCTTATACGAGCACTGCACCAGGGCCGAGTGACCTCTGACCTCATCACCAGCCACTCTGGAGAAATCTAAAAACGGAAACATAAATGGACCACTAAATTGATATGTTAATGCTTCGGGGTTGCCAGGTTTTTTCGCCATAAACACGGCGGCGGTGAAGTGAGTGGGAGAGGTACAGCTTACTTTATTGTCTGCTTCCATTTCCAGTGAATTGCTCTAAAAGCCCTTAACGAATGCCGCTGACTTTCAGACCCCATTTAGATGGGATGTTAAAAACTGCAGAGCAGGAAAACAGATGGATTCTGGGTCAGCGGAGGCAGGGCATCAAGTTTCGTCGCATAATGTCGTGTGACCCGTTCGAAGAAGACTTATAAAGTGATACAAAGCACATCATCAGAGAAAATTCTGATTATTTTTAATGAACAGTCGCTGAGGTCCAACAGAAACATAGTTTTGATGCTTTTAAAGTTTTATATATATTTATCTTCAGGTTATAAATCCATCCCAAGACAGATACAGTGGACAAACTACAAATTAGTCAAAATATTTTATTTATTTATTCGCTTTTTTTCCTATGTTTTTTCTTCTTTCTTTTAATGTTTTTTGAATCTTTCAGCTCTTCTTCCGATGTTTTGACATTTTTTTTTGCCTTTTTTTGGCATTTTCCTATTCCCTCCAAAACAAGCCTTAAAATCTCAGGAGGAAGTCTGCAGATTTGGTGTTTACTGTAACTCCGGTCTATGTCAAGGACTCCTGGAGGTCCCTGGACTGTAGTTTGGGAATCCCTAGCCTTGAGGTTAGAGGCCAAGGTTGCGAGTAGAAGATGTTCTCTTTCCAAGCCCTGAAGGAAGTGATTTGTGAACTCTCCTCCTGCTCAATGGCAACATGCTCTGGGCACAAACCTCCAGAGGCAAACTGGGGATTTCACTTTTATAAATTCAGCCGGACAGATGGATGAAACTGGAACAAGGAAATTAAGAAGTAACTCAGAGATAGCAAATGAAGGATATAGAGAAAAGAGGATGAAATGGAGGAGAGGGAGGGAGTGAAAGAAGACAGAAATGTCAGACGAGGGTTTTTTTTGTCACATTTTTCAACGTTTCTGTCGCCTTTTTCTGCGCTTTTTCTGAAGTTTTGGTCACTTTTTTTGACAAAAAAAGGAAAAGGAAACTAAGAAGTAACCGAGAGATAGTAAGTAAAGGATGAAGAGAAGAGGATAAAATGGATGAGAGTGAGTGAGGGTGGGAGTGAAAGAAGACAGAAATGTCAGACGAGGAGAGAAATAAGGCTAAATGGGGGCGGGATGAGGAAGAGTGTGCAGACGACAGTTGGTGTAGCTGAGAGAGAGAGAGAGAGAGAGAGAGGGATGAAAAAGAGTATGCAGATGACAGAGTTGGTGTAGCTGAGAGAGAGATAGAGAGAGATGAGGAAGAGTATGCAGATGAAGAGTGTGTGTAGCTGTAGGCGCTGTGAGGGAATGTGTGTGTGTGTGTGTGTGTGTGTGTGTGTATGTGTGTGTGTGTGGGAAGAAAGCGTCGTCAGGAATCCATTAGGCTCGTTGGGCGATAACGAGTGCTCGTGGTTTTAATTGACTTAATCAACAAATAGAATTAATAAGAGATTTCTAATTAATGGTAATTGATTGGAATATCCACTGGGTTACCGCGCAAGCAGCCCAAATTCTCCTTCCCTCTCTCTCTTTATTTCTGTCTCTCCGTACTTTACAGTTTGTCCTTGTCCTCTCCCCTTCTCGTCCTCAATCTCAGTTGTTTTTCTTTCTCTGGCTCACTCTTTCCTAAAATCTCTCTCAATTCTTTTTTTCTTTATTTTATGTTCTCTTTCTGTCTGTCTTTGTCTCTTTCTGAGGCTGTATCGTCTCCTTTTCTTTTCCTCTTGCTTCTGTCTTCCTTTCTCTTTTTTTTTTAAAAGATAATTTTTTGGGGGCTTTTCCCTTTTATTATATAGTGTCAGTGGATAGACAGGAAAGGGGGAGAGAAGGAGAGGGGATGACACTCAGCCTACATTGGGGCGAACGCTCTTACTGGGTGAGCTAGAAGCCTCCCCTCTTCCTTTTGATTTTGATTTTAGTTTTTTCACTTCATCGGGGTTTCCCTGTCTTTTAACTTTGTATAAGATTGCGTCACACGTGTTAAAATAGGCTGCATTAGCTGTTGCTTTGAGTCTGTTATGATCCAGGAGTAACAGATTGGTAAGTTTGAAGGCACTGAAGTCATTTTTGTGTCTAAATAAACCTTAACCGTACAGGTGGCATATCAGTGACCTGCTTTTCTTGCTTTTCTGACATTTCTGTCACTTTTTTTGTATTTTTTGTCATTATTTTGCCATTTTTTTTATGTTTTTGTCCCTTTTTTTCCTACATTTTGTCGCTTTTTTTCACAGTTTTTGTCCCTATCCAATGTGTTTGTCGCCCTTGTGCAATTTATTTCCGCTTTTCCAACGTGTCTGTCGCCTTTTTCAGACACTTATATGAATTACGTTGTTAAGGTGATCTAAAGAGCCTGAATTAGCAGCGATTTTTGCATATTGCTGTATATTTTCATTAAGACGCCACACTAGATACAAACTTACTGTGTATGGCTCCTTTTAATCAGTTGAATCTGTCGTATTAGTGTTTGAAACAGCGGCCATCTTCTCTTCAACCGGTTCGTTGACAACTCAGAGGCTGATTATTACGCACTAAACGATGAGAAGTTCTACTCTCATCCCTCCATGTGTCTGAGGCTGCGTAAAACAAGCTTCAATACTTTTTTAAGTATTGAGTGAAATGTGTTTCACCAAATATCAAAAACGGTGGCATTGAATATCTCATCAGATTGGTATTCTTTGATTGGATAGTTTCTGATTTATTTTATTTAGGCTAAGTTGTTCTGCAGCTGCTTGTGTTTTAGCACTTAATATTTGACTAAGCTTAAGCTTCAAAGTATTCAATGAAATGTTGATTTAACATAATTTAATCGTGATTTTAGTAGTCTATATTCCGGGATTGCTCCGTTGCCACCGTAAATTCTGCGGGATGTCCGTCCCCTTCCTCTTTCTCTGTGTTGGCGTTCTAACCTCCGGCTGATTTGTGAGGACTATGGTTAACTGCTCCTCAGATCTCTGCAGGGTAAATCCAGACAGCTAGCTAGACTATCTGTCCAATCAGAGTTTTCTGTTGCACGACTAAAACTACTTTTGAACGTCCACATGTTCCAATAAACGAAATGCCAATAAACCAGAGCACGTTTTTCTCCAATCCACAGCACTGCAGACCTTCTTCTGCAGCGCTGTAAGTTTTTAAGCTTGGTTTATGGTCCTGCGGAGGCTCCACACAGAGCTTTCTCCGTAGCCTACATAAGTGGCCTGAAGTTTATACTTCTGTCTTGGTGTGTGCGTCGATCTCTCTAAGAGAATAGCAGGACCGGCATGTGTGTGTACGTGTGTGTGTGTGTGTGTGTGTGTGTGTGTGTTTGCGTGTGTGTGTGTGTGGTAGAGAGAGAGTAGTAGTGAGAGAGTGACGGCGATTAGCTTCAGAGCGAGTAGTGACTCTAGAGTCATAGTGAGAGAAACAAAGTGTAAAAAAGAAATCGGTAGCAGGAGAAGGTAACCCTCTCCCTGATTTCATGTTGTTTAGGGAGAAGGAGAACCAGGAAATGAGTCAAAGCTACCAAGCTACGGCCGAGCGACGTGTAATTACATTTTTTAAAGGTGCACACAAAACCATTTTTACTTGCATTTTTGGAAATATGTCAGGTCCATATGTGTTTGTGTTATGTGGTGAATGTGAAAATGAACTGCTAACTCCTCTGTCAGCTCTAGTCACTGAACATAAATAAGAGGAGAAATCAGACCAATCACAAAAGCTGGTCAGTCTGACATCATACTGCCTGAGCTCATTACTATTCATGAGCTCGCCCAGTTGGGCTGGGTAAAGGATGCTGATAGCCAGCCTCTCATTGGCTAACTATTAGCCAATCAGATTCAAACAGCTTAGCACGTTGAATATTAATGAGAACTGGCAGAAATCGAGCCGAGTCTTCCTGTAGGCTTTCTATGCCACGCTAGAATGGCTTGAAACAAGGTAACCAAGGCATTATTTCCACCAAAAAATGTTACAGAGTCCATGGTAGAACTTCAGACATTACCACAAAGTCATGAAATATGTGTGGCAGGGCACCTTTAAGAGGTGCATGTGCAGCTACGGCATAGGGTCCGAATCTACACACACCTACGCTGTTGATTTTACGCAGGACCATAAATTGGCCTTTAGTATCAACACGTTTCAAATGTTGCCTAGTCGCAGTCCTGTTTCTCTCTCTGTCTCACTCTCATTTCAAGGTGTTTTACTGTTTAAAACCACTGACATAGCAACCACACTAACAACCTCAACTCTCCTCTATCCTCTCCTCCCTCCCTCCCTCCCTCCCTCCCTCTCTTCACGGCAGGTCTCAGTAATTAGATTGTGGAGATGAGGAGGTGGAGGAGAGTTAAGAGGATTTTGTTTTTAGGAGAGGTAGATTGAAGAACGAGAGAGATAGAGGGGCGGTGGAGTGGGAGAGAAGAAGAGAGATCGAGCTTTAGAGTGAGAAGAGAAGGAGAGAGAGAGAGAGAGAGAGTGAAGCAGGAATTAAAGAAAGGGGAGAGTAGATCCTCTTCTTTTTGTTTATCCAGAGTCAGTCACCTCTTCCTCCTGAAAGAGGATGTTGAGTGACAGACAGAGAAGTACATGAAGAGAGAGAGATAAAGACATCACTTGTTCTTTTTGTGTGTCTCCTGTTGGTCGCCCTTGAATTTAACCGCAAACAGACGAAGAACACAGAAGACAGAAACAACATTACACCCTGAGAGAACTTGGATTAAATTTCTAGAGTATTAAAAAAAGAGGGGGGGAGAGGATGTTTTTGTTGCCTTTTTTTTTTATTGTCAGTTTTTACACCGTTTTTGACGCTTTTTTAAAATGTTTTTGTCGGGCGTAGCAGGGCACTGCAGTGCATAGCAGAGCATAGCAGGGCACCTAGCAGGACCACGGCGACAGCTGCACCCATGATTTAGGTGCCAACCTAATCCAGGGAAAACTGCTGGGCGAGAAAACATAAGGGCTCCAGGGAATAAACTCCCCAGAGTCTCTAATTTCCTGTTTTCTTGTCTTTGTCTTTATCTTTTCTATCTCCCCCCCCCTTGTCTCTTTCTTTGTAACTCGCTTCAATCTTCTATCTCTCTCCGATTCTCTCTTCACACTGCCTCTCCTCTTCTACTCTGTCGACCTATCTTCACACTTGTTTTTCAGGGCTTTTCTGTCCATCTCATCCCTCCCTCTACATCCTCTGTCTCTTTCTCTCTATCTTCCTCTGCAGCCACTCCACGGCTTTCCATGTATTTGGGAAGAAAAGCTTTTTAGCAAATATTTGTCCGACTGTGTCTGTAGAGCCCTCTGAGTCAATATGGGCCCAGCCAGGCTCGACCCGCCAGAGAGAGAGAGAGAGAGAGAGGGGGGGGGGGGACGACAACGAGAGAGGGATCAGTGCATAAAAACCAGCAGTGCGGAAACAATAGAGACTTAGGATTCTCTCTTCCTCCTCTCTGTCTGAAAATAAACTCTCAGGGAAACAACTTTTGCTATCTGAAACCAAACTGCAACCATGAAACTGATCACAAAATGATGATAACAATGATATTAATCAGTATTTATATTGGTCCTGTCCTCTCTTTTTATAGAGACATCGCACGGTGGTAAATGAAAACTAACTAAACATGGTTTCCCCCCCGCTTTGTGAAGACTTATGTGAGGGGTTTAGGTGCCCTTCTTCAAGAAAATGTGACGTTTTTTAAATAAATAAAAAAAAAAAAAAGCTATTTCCCCGTACATTTTGTGTCTCATTGTTGGTTTTTGTCTCTTTGTGAGTTTTCTGCGTCTCTTTGTAGTCATGTTGTCTCTTTTTGGTCCATTTCTGGGTTTTTTGGGGTTGTTTTGGGTCTCTGTGGTTGTTTAGCGTCTCTCTATAGTAGAGGTCGACCGATATGGGTTTTCTCTGGCCGATGCCGATCTTTAGAAATCAGGGTCAGCCGATGGCCGATAAATGCTGCCGATTAATTTTGGCCGATATGTGGTTGTTTTTAAACCTCTAGTTGAAAGATAAAATGTAACACTAATATACACAGAATTTCTCAACAAAAACATTTATTGAACACTTCACCAATCTACACTTGTATAATGTAAAAACATACTGTATATTGTATAAATAATGTATGAAAAATATATTAAATAATCGAAACAGGTAAGAAGAAAATAAACTTTGTCAAATAAACTTTTAAATGAAAAAATAAAGTTTAGTGCACTTAGCAGCATTTAAACTTCTGAGAATACAAATCTACAAGCTTCACAGAAAGTGACATGTTAATATTAATCTCAACACTATTTAACTCCTGTTGAATCACATCAGACTAGGGATATCTAAAGTCAATTCTTGTTCACCTTGTTTGTTAGATCATTGTTCATTTGTTGAAGTGTTGTATCTGTGTTTTGGGGATCCTACTGTTACATGTCCTGTTGCACTCATTAGGATCTTAACTGAGCAGATTTCTGTCATTCAAACAACTCTGAGTTGTAATTTAAAACTAGTCCAGCCAATTAGCGGTTAGCTCCGTTAGCGGATAGCTTCAGTTAGTGGATGAGACTGTCACGGACAAGGGTAACAACCAGACTCTGATAAATGACATTCGGGGAGCTTCCACAGCGGTGTGGCCGCGGTGTTTTGTACAGTTTTATTAGTACAGTTAAACAAGGCGATCAAGGCAAGAACACCAGCAATATGCTAACGGTAGCGTCTGAGCCTGAAGTGACTGTGCGAGACACACAGCGCAAGAATTCACGAGGGGAGGGGCTGGAGGCAGCTGGTCTGAGTGCGCTGTAAAAAATGTCACCTAATCATGTTTTTAACACTAGGCTGCTCGCAGATGCGCCTGCCAATAATCGGCTTGATATACTGGGATATTGGCCGATGCCGATTCTGTTAAAAAATGCCAAAAATCGGCCGACCGATTAATAGGTCGACCTCTATTCTATAGTTGCTTTGTGACCCTTTGTGGTAGGTTTGCGTCTCTTTTTCACATCATTTTGAGCCTATTATTATCACCATATATGTGTCTAAAATGTTGGAAAAGCTAGAGCAGATAATAAATAAATAACGCCCAAAAAGCTTAAAGACATAACTTAAAGCTAAAGAAGTCCGACTACAATCATGAGATCTGAGAAAAGTCTTTTAGTGACTTTCATTTGGCTCAGGTTCTGCACCTAAACCTTATAATGGCAGGGAAAATCCTGAAATACATACCGTAAATACTCAGATAGTGGCCCGTTCACTTGCTGAACAGAAGTGACTTCAAGTCTATTATCCCGTGGTACCCTCATGAAGTTTTTCTTGTAAAAACAGTTGTGTGCACATTCATTTCTCAGTAAAACGTACAATGTAAAACGTGTTTCCTTGAGGCCTAACATCTTCTGCATGCATTAACGTTCTCATAAAACATTTGCAAACATGAATATTTGGATCCATTAAAACGTATTATGTCACTAATGTGCATGAGATGCGTTAAGGATCAGACTGAATTGCTGCATTCCTTAATTCATTCATTCACACTGACATCTTGTTCATTTTAGCTGGTTTCTAATGAGAGGGGTGAGGTTGTTTGGAACCAATCAGTTGATTAGTGGAGACCTTCTTACACAACACTGCGGAGGAGGGTCTGGCTAGTCCACACAGCATTTCTGGTATGGGAGAAAAACGTGCTCTGGTTTATTGGCATTTCTTTAAACCAATCACAATTGTCTTGGGCGGTGCTAACCTCCAGACGGAGCCACGGTGCCTCTGCTATATAGTCTCTGGAAGGAACTTGTTTTGGTGGAACATGTGTACGTTTAAAAGTAGTTTTAGTCGTGCAACAGAAAACTCAGATTGGACAGATAGTCTAGCTAGCTGTCTGGATTTACCCTGCAGAGATATGGGGAGCAGTTAACCATAGTCCTCAGAAATCCAACACAGAGAAAGAGGGACATCTGGCGGAATTTCCGGGGGCTACGGAGCAATCCCGGAAATGAAACGTGGTCAATATTGACTACTTTATACGCAACAGTTAGTCTATATCGACGACCGTTTATTTACATGATAGTTTCTATGCCGCCGGATGTCCCTCACTTTCTGCTTTCTTTGAGTTCACTTTAAACTCCGGTCGCATCGAGCAACATTAACTGGAACCTCTGCGTCAACATTACACGCTGAAAATGGCAAGTTTTAAGGAAAATATGGACCGTGCAACAAGGCAGGCCTGCTTGGTTCTTTTGGGGAATGATCGTAAAGATTAACAAAGAATATGTTTAGGGCATTTCCTCTCTAACTGGGACGTTTTGGCACCGATTGGTGGGATTGCTTTGGACGAAGTACACATGGAGATACACTGGTAAGAGCCAATGAGGTTTAACCATGGATTGTGTCAACAGTTAACTTCATTTAATATTGTACGTGGCATTTTCTTTTGCGGGGTGCTAAAGTTCCACCAAAACAAGTTCCTTCCCGAGGCCATTTAGCAGAGCCACCGTCGCTGCGTCCGGAGCTTAGTGCCGCCCAAGACGATTATTGGTTTAAAGAAATGCAAACAACCCAGAGCGATCCCAGAATGCATCTGTGGTGTAACCAGACCTTACAGCGATGTGGAGATAAAGCTGGACATGGGAGACTACGCCGCAGCTGATGTAACAGTTGTTATTTTAAGTAGTATCTGGTCATTCTCATGTTTCTGGCTCTGGCAGATGACGTCCACAGTTTTTTAGTCTCGCCTACAAAAGCTCCAATTGGTTGATTATCTCTCCGACCAGGGCAAGCAGAATCAGTCCTCTGTCAGTCTACGTCGGATTCACTTTCAAAGTGTCAAATCGCAACAGGAGTTATCCCAGGACACTTTACAGATATAGCAGGTCTAGACCACACTCTATAATTTACAAAGAGCCAACCATCACCCACACCCCAAGAGCAAGCATTTGGTGCGAAACTGGCGAGGGAAAACTTCCTTTTTACAAGCAGAACCCTCGGACAGACCCGGACTCTTGGTGCCGCTGCCGGTTGGGACACAAAGACACTGATACAGATATACGGATATAGAGACATATGATTCATAATAATTACTGCAGTTGGTATGATGAACAGTGGCAATTATAGTACCGATAAAGATAATAGAACTATGACTAGAACTAATAGTAGTAGCAGTGCAGGGCCCAACCACAGTACAGGACAAAGTCTGAAGAAAATAGTGCAAAAATACACTTTGGGTTGCATCCATTAGGTGGGCCGTGTCAACAGCTGCATTGATTATATGTTGAAGCAAATCATTTCAGTCTCCTGTTAAGCTGCTATCATTTGTTTGCTGACTGTGGTGTCAAAGTTATTCCATTAGCGAGTGGAGGAAATCAGATCCTAGAAAAACACGACTTGTCTCCACCGCTCAAAAGTCTGACGGGAAGAACTTCTTCAGCTCGTCAGCTCTTATTTATAGCAAAGGTATTTCTCTGTGAGGCAGATTTCAAAGCTCCGGCCGTCGTCCTCCTCCGACTCTTACGTGCTGAATTATTGTTTCCAGCTTCAATCTAAGTGGAATTCATCTCGCCGTGCTCGCTCCGCGCTTTCTGCTGCAGTTCTTTTGGCGCAGAGCGAGTATCACTCAGTCGTTTTGTTGTTGTTTCGAGGCCTCCTCCTTCAACGTAACACACACCTCCTGTTTGGAATAAATTTATCCGCAGCCTCACACACACACACACACACATACACACACACGCTGGGCTTGTCCTCTTGATCCTGTCTGCCGTATTCTGCATCCCCATCTCTTGTTTAGACAACAGGCGAGCCGCAAATATGCTAAACTGAAGAGAGCGGGAACGGGGAGATGAAAGACAGAAGAGGATGAGTTGAGTGTGTGCGCGTGTGTGTGTGTGTGCGCGTGTCGTGTGCGTGTGTGCAGGAAAGAGTAAGAGAATCCCATTTCATTGTAATAGTGTTTAATATTTATTGGAAAATGTAAAGAAAATGTAAAGGAAGTGCTTTTCAGCGAGCGGGCAGGATTAGCATAAATAGTTTGGGGCTTGGACGTGTTTGGTCCCTGCTGCAGAGGAGGGAGGCTGTCCCCTCGATTCTGTCACACACACACACATACACACACACTCAGACATACATGTATATGTTTGCACACACACACACTTGTGCACACGCCCGCATGAGTAAACATGCAAACATGCAAACACACACACACTCGCTGACCTTTGGGTGTGAAAACTCATCAGCATATAGTGATTTATAATAGGCCCTGCCAATCCTTGTGTTTCTTTTTCCGCCCTTATTTTGCATTTATTAGACAGCAGCAGAGAGCGGGGGGGGGGGGATACTGGCTGTTGTCATTTTATTTTACGCACCGTTACTGCTGATCAAGGATCTGTGTGCTGGATTTGACTTTATGCTAATTAATTGTTATGAATGACCTGAATTTAACTGCACTTTACTGTGGCTTTAAAGGAGCAAGCCGGCTTATTACAACTTTGGTCTTCTTTTCGTACTTTTTTCTATTTCTGTCGGTAATAATAATGTTTTGTACTAATAATAATCTTTATCGATAGAGCACAAAGTGTTTCGCAAAACCGCATAATAAAACAGAGCAGTCATAAAAACTAATTGTTTCTGCAAAAACGGGTAAAAAGTATTTGATGTATTAAAAACCTGTGCAGAGTAAGTTAAAGATAAAAACATTTTACAAAGAATAAAAGACACTTTAAAGGAGGTTTAAGCTCAAATAAAATCAGGAATGCCTCTTCAATAAAAGTCTGTTTTAAGAAAGGATGTGAAGGAGCCCAGCTGACATGTTGTCCTCGTTTTACTCACCGATATAATAGCTGAGATCTGTAAACACATCGGCATCAAAGTCTGATGGTTCAAGAACCAAGAGATAGTCTGTCTAACCCGAAGGGGTTGAGATCGCCACCTACCTAGCGAGGCCGTGTGTTTCAGCAGAGGGCCGGGGCAAATTATAATTGGGGGGTCCAGGAAAATTTGGGGCATCAAACACTTCATTTCCTGCATTCTGCAGAATTTTTCTGCAACAATGAAGAGGGACGAAAGGTTTTTTCTTTGCTTGCCAATTACATCGAATCAAGGAAGCCGACCACTCATCATGTTTTACCACAGTTATATTTGTCATTTATCATTATAATAAGATATTTAGGAAGGTTGCATTGGCCAGTTTTGATAAATTACACCTATGGGCTAGTCTTTTTATGTGGATGTTGTCAAGGGCGTAACTTTGGGTTCAACACTGGGGCGGCAAATTATAACCAGGGTGTCTGGTGGTCGTCCCCCAGGACATTTTGATTTCCTGCATTCTGGTGACTTTTTCTGCAAGAAATAAAGACACTTTAAAGGAGGTTCAAGCTCAAATAAAATCAGGAAAGGCTCTTCAATAAAAGTAGGTTTTAAAGGTGCAGTAATCCAATACATTTTGGTCAAATCTCCTCACGGTCCTTGAGCTCTCTATTTTGTGTCTGCGCTGAAAAAAATCTGGGGTTGAAAACAAACAGAAAGTAGTGCACGGGCAACCAAACACTATTTCAGCCAATCGGCAGCAAGCGGCGATAGCACCGCTTACCTTTAAGAAGGGATTTAAAGGAGAGCACTGACTCAGCTGACCTGATATCCTTGTTTTACTCCACCAAATGAATTGTCGTGCTCTGTGGCCAGGTGAGCTCAGTTGGTAGAGCAGGCGCACATATATAGAGGTTTACCTGCGGCCCTTTGCTGCATGTCCTTCCCCTTCTCTCTCCCCTTTCATGTCTTCATCTGTCCTGTGGAATTAAAAGCCTAAAATGCCTAAAATAAATAATCTTCAAAAAAATAATAATAATTGCTGTGGTCTGTGAACACACCGATATCGCTACATCAAAGTCTGATGGTTCAAGAAACAAGAGATAGTTTTTCTAATTGCTTTATTTGGATGTTGTAAATGTGTGTAATGCTGTATATATTCCTTCATCGCACAGAAAAACTGCATTTCTTTTCGCTACAATAAAGCTAGAAATGTTAAAACGCGTCACTTTGTGCCACCGGACAGCGACACGGAACAGCACACGGAAGATGCTTTGCGTATCTGAATTGTAATAGTTTGAATATTGGCTGCGTTTGGCTGACCTTTTTCTCTCTCCTGTCCCCCCCCAGTCTCTGTGTTCGGAGGTGCGAGCCCGACGCCGAGGAGTCGCCTCCGTTCTGAAACTCTGCCAGAAGCTGCTGCAGCAGAGCCAGGTGGGTTGAAACATAAATCATAACATTTATTACGTCACAGCTGACCCGGAAAAAAAATCTAAGAAAACTTTTGAACGTGAAACGTCCTTTCATAACCCAAAAAAAGTGGAATATAAACTGAAGACAGAGCAGGCAAACTACCTGGAACGGAAATTAATTTTATTTTATTTGCCAGTTACATTTTCCAAAAATTTAAATTAGCTTGATTTTCTTCTTAAAACCCCGGAGAATTAGTGGCTTTGAACCTGACAGCCCCTTCCATAATCCCAAAAAGATACCGAATATTTTGCCAGTTGGCAAAATTTAAAAATTAAAGAGTTTGTCAAAGACAGACTAGGCAATCTTCTTTGGAACAGAAATGTATTTAAATAAATAAAAAATGATATAAATATTTTTTTATAGTTACATTTTCAAAAATTGTTAAAATTAGCTTTGCAGGCACACTAACTACTTTGGAACAGAAAATTTCAATTTTCAAGAAAATAATTCTTATATAATATAAACATTTACTTGTTAACATTTTTCATATTTCCTTAATAAAAACCCAGAAAAGTTAGTGATTTTGAACTTGACAACCCCTTCCGTAATTCAAAAACAGAATAAAATATAAACTGAAGACAAAGCAGGCAAACTTCGTTGATACTTTATTTATTTATTATTTCTTACTCCATTTTCTAGATAAAATACCAAATATTTTGCTAGTTTTAAACAAAATGTTAAAATTAGCTTAGTTTTGTTCTCAAGACAGAGCAGGCAAACTACGGAACGGAAGTTTATTTACATTGAAAAAAAGAATAGCCTGTTTTTGCATTTGAGTTCGTTTTTATTTCTTAGATTTTTTAAAAATATTTCCTTCATAAAACCCGGCAGAATCAGTGACAACCCTTTTAAAGGTGCCGTAGGTAGGATTGTGAAGATCCAGGACTTAACCAAAAAATGTGAACATTGACAACTTCTCAGTCCCTCCCCCCACAAGGGAGTGAATGCGTGTGCATGAGCAGTGATTGACATCCAGTTAGACCCCACCCACCCCACCCCCCTGGCCCTGATTGGTTCATCTGAACAGGGAGCTGTGGATTTTTACAAATCCCACTCCAGGCTGTAGGTGGAGCCAGAGGAGCTGGATTCTTTTTTTAATGACCTGCTTCATGTAGTTCTACTGGAACATAGGGTCAGTTTCAGCAGATATGACAGAAAGTTAGTTTAATAAGTCGAACCTACTGCACCTTTAATGTGTCAGATTAACCTTAAAGAGAGGAATTATATTGCTGCACACTCTTAACATTTAATCATATGATTAGTATGTTAATCGCTTTTATAACGCTAAACAAAACTGTTTCTGCTATTCCTCCTGGGACAGTCGGGCCCCATGGCGGAGGTGGGCCCCGAGGCGGAGCAGCACCGCGAGGCCCTGCAGCTGCTGTCAATCAACCTGGAGCGGCGGTGGGAGGCGATCGTGATGCAGGCGCTGCAGTGGCAGAACCGACTGAAGAGAGAGCTGGGGGAGCAGCAGGTTAGAGCGCTCTGACATTTACACTTTCCATCCTTCACTCTGCTCTGCAGGCGCTCGGCTGACGCGCCGTTACACTCACTGAGCATGTCAGAGTTTGATTAGATGCTAAGATGCGGCGTGAAAGACAGATGGTGCTGTGATTGAAGCCGCAGTGTTTTAGTTATGGAGCGATCTCTACAAACCTGACACGGTGTCGAGACGGTTTGTGAAATGAGCCTAAACTCTGGAACAACGGACTCCAAAAAACCTTTGATACGAGCATAAACTGCTCTTTCCTTCCCCAGATACATTTTTTTTTTTATTATGGTTTTGGGTAACAGTTTGGTCTTAGTTAGATAAGTTTATACAGTTGAATGTAAGACACACTGAAGATTAGGGTTGCTTATTTCACAGATAAGAGGGAAATGTTATTTTGATTCTGTGATGATTTTACAATTTTACCGGGCTTTTTTTTTTTAAAGTAAAATAAAGCCGGACTTCAGAGCGCCACTTACTGTGCTCCGGGGCTGCAACACAAGCACCTGGAAGAACAGTGGTGGTTGCTACGGAAACCACAACTTGCGAGTGTTAAACTAGGAACTGTATTTGAACGATTTCATTGGAATTGTAATTTTTGAAATGATTCCTCAAAACTATTTTCAACTTTTCTCACTCTGTGGCAAATGCTGACAAAGTCTCTGACTGAGCTCTTCTCTCCTGTAGAGTTGCTCAAGGGTCCTTGGTCAGGGGCCTTTGGCGTCTCATTCAGACCATAGACTGTTAATTTCAATGGACAAAGCATCCGGTTCAGCAAAGTGCTGCAAATGCGGAAGTGATCTTAATTGTCAGACTGAAAAACTTGTTTTCTAACAATTTGGACTTGCAGTGAATGAAAAGAGAAAAGCTGCACGTTTAGTTTATTTCCATCAGATAGATACACAACATCACAAACATAAATGGTTTAAAAAAAAAGTGTCACCTTAATTCATACAATGTCATCCTAACTCATTTGTAATCAATACTGACCGAAAAAGGTGTATGTTAAAGCATTTGCTTATTACACCTACACTAGCATTTTCTTTTTTTGTATTTTTTTTTTTAAATCTTTGTAGCGTGTTACACTTCACCTCTTTACGGGAGTTTTGTATTCATAGTTAGACCGATATCATGATATATCATTATAGGATTGTCTAGCAATGTGTATTGAGTATTGCTGTGTCGCGATATTATCGGTGTCTGGAGCCATGTGTCGTGTATCGTACCGTGAGGTACCCTGTGATTCCCACCCCCAGTGATGGTACACTGGCCTGTCTGTAGTTGGTTTGAAAAGACGGATGGAATAATGGCGCTCTGCCACTATCGGAGCAAAACTACCGGTTTCTGTTGTGACTTTTTAAAAGGCTGAGGCTTCACACCACGGCTCGGTTCTAAATCAGCCAAACAGTCCACGAGCAGCCAGTTGATAAAAACTAATCTGTTAGTTCTCCGGTGCGATCAGTGTCACAGAAGCAATGTTTTCTCTGAAACCTGCGCCACAAACAAAAAGAAACGTGGCAAATGAGATTTTGACAGTTTGCATATCAGAGCACCACGCGTGTCTGCCGCCATGACGGCGCTCCGCCAAACGGTTTGTCTGATTAGAAAATCTTCAGCCAATGAACCGGCTCCGGTTCTACGCCTCAGGATGGCAGCGCAGCACGTGTGCGGCTCGTCTGAGGACGGGAAGGACCGAGTGCCGAATGGGCGTTAGGAGAAATATCGCTCTCGGGGGAGCCGTCCAGAGCCGGCTGCTCGGGCCGGGCGAGGCACAGAAAGAGTGGGGAGAGAGAGAGAGAGAGAGAGAGAGCTGAGTGCTTTATTCAGCGGCTCAGAATGGAGCTGTTATGGATTTCTAATAGTGATGAATATGGTTCTATAGAGACAGACGGAGGAGAGCATTTGAATATAAGGTCAACGGTTTCGCAGAGAGACACACACACACATTCACACAGTCACACTTATGTAAAATAAATAGCTGTTAAGTGTTAAGCAGACTTGCACAAACACACACATAGTGACAGTGACGTAAATCCATATGTTGTGTACCATGAATGCCTGTAGAGACACTTGTTGTATGCACACACACACACACAGGGACAATTTATTGATTGCCAGCAATTAATTGATGGATAGCGATGTGTTAAGAGCAAGAGGGAGGGAGGGAGGGGAGGGGGCTGGTAGGAAGAGAGAGGTAAATACTGGGTTATCATGAATCCCACTTGGTTTTGGGTAAGACCCACCCTGCGTAGCAACCGCATTGGCTGAGGTTAGGCTATTTTTGCTTTTTCCGAAATACTTGCCACTATTTCCGACATTTTGGGGGCACTTTTCTTAATTTGTAACGCTTTTTTTTTAAATGTTTTGGGGATTTTTTTCTAAATATTTAGTGCTATTTTTGACATTTTGTCACATTTTTGCAGCTTTTTCAGAAGTGTTTTGTGTTGTCATTTTTTTAACACTATTTACAACATTTCTGGTGCTGTTTTTAACGTTTTTTGTCACAACATTCTCGGCAAATTTGACTTTTTGGACTAAATCAAAGCATGTTAATAGACTGTCTGGCCTTCGATGCGATTCTCTTTTTCCAGTCCCTTAGAGAAGTTGAGTTCCTGGGCTAGTGGTCCCCAAACTGGAGGCCCAGGGGGGCCTGGAGGTGTCAAAGGAGGTGCGGCGACGCAAATATATAAATAAATATGCAGTATTCTGCTGCACTACCAGGTAAACATAAAGCAGGCCATGAAGCCAAACAACCAAAACCAAACCAAACAACGCCACGACTACCAAATCTAGGGCAAGAAAATCCGTTGTGGTGACCACAGTTTGTTTAAAGGAGCCTGAGTCGACTGCCAATCATATATATATATCATATATATCATATCGCATTGTGTCTCGTTGACTGAGCGGTGGAACATTAAGTGGGATTCATGATAACAAAGTATCTACTATGTATAAATGTAATATTTAATACAGAGCCAAGAGCCAGATGAAATCTCACAACTTCAGTTTCTGATTTGAGATTTAAGCTCTGATCATTAGTTCTGTTTCCCTTTAACTGTGAAGTAGAATATAAAAAGAGGAGGATGGAAATGTACTTGAATGCCAGATTGTTAGATTAAAATGTCACAGCTTCTCCACGCCACCGGGAAGGCATTTTGACACAACACTATATCTTTGATTTAACAGATTTTTGCGGGTGAGTTAACCGTTTTTACAGAACAACTAGAAGCAAAGATGTGTTGCGTTATTGTTTAGTGTCTGTGTGTTTTTTCTGGGGTATGAACTGCCGCATTCAGGCAGTCACTGTAGCCGTTTCAGGGAAAAATAAAGTTTGAATGAATTCAATTCAAACTGAATCAAAAACCATTTGAGCTGCGGGATGAGTGGTGGCTCGTTATGAATGTGGAACATTAGCAAGAATCAGACTAATTCTGCTCAAAGTGTGCTGTTTGATGTGAGAGTAACGCCCTCACTCTTCCACTTTCTCACACACACACACACACACACACACACACACACACACACACACACACACACACTGGGCATTGTAGAGGAGGAGAAGACAAATAACAGAGGCCAGACACTCTGACCTCGCTGCCTGGCTGGAGAGTAATTTCACTTCTACTGGAGATGGGAGAGGAATAAAGAGAGCGAGAGAGAGAGACAGAGAAAGAAAGAGAGAGAGAGCGAGAGAAGAAAGGAAAGGGAATGAAGTGTAGAGAGAAAAAGAACCAGAGAGGCATATATCTGGCTGGTTTAGCTTATAAATGAACACTTCTGCTCAGTGATAAAACGATTGTCCTCTCCTGGTGTGTGTGTGTGTGTGTGTGTGTGTGTGTGTGTGTGTGTGTGTGTGTGTGTGTGTTTGAGAGAGTGTTTGTGTAAATGAGCCTGCTTGCTTGTGTATAAATGGCTGCTGGTGTGAATGTTTCAGCTGGCGGGTGTGTGTGTGTGATGTGTGATTGTTTCTGCATCTTGTGAAAGGTCTAATGTATGGGCATTTTTACATTTCTTTTTAAATTCACATTTTAGGGTTTATTTGCATATAACCTGATACCCATGTGTTTTTAATATGAAAATGTTCAGAACAAACCCAGCTTTCTGTATAGCGAGGCCCAAATTTGTTCCAGAGCAGTGTGTGAAGAGATAATTTGGCCATAAAGCTGAAAAGTTGATATTCGCTTTTTATATAAATGTTTTTTTCCTGGCTCAGAATGGGCCTTTTTTGGGCGGGGGGGGTAATCAAAGTGTGAGGTCTGGCTGTCCTCCCCCAGGGTTATTTTGAGCGTCAAAGACTTCATTTCCTGCATTCTGATACACTTTTATGCACCACTTTATGGTGGGAATACCTTTATGTATCCTATGAGAAAGGAAATATAGATGACATTCAAAGTATATCCAAAATATAATGGAATATAAAGCAGTAAGGGGGCTTTTACATTGGGGACCTGAGCCTGGACCACAAAAGTCAACCCCAAAGCAACCAGTGCAAAATAAAATTGACTACTTATATTTGTCTTAAATGTGCGGTGAAGGGAGGATACTGGCGTTAGTGTAGGTGGAGCATTGGAGCCCGGTTGCTAAGCGCACATTATGCACACACACAACGCGCACAATATGGCCACACAACGCGCACACAACTCGCACACTTTGGCCACACTACGCACTGCGCTCAGCAGGCTGATGAATGATGAGAGAAGTCACTCTGCATGTTCTGCAGTGTTAGTTTAGTTTGCTGTCACATTTTCAACCTTGTATTTGTGAATATAAATACCTGTGTGAAAGTTCTGTCACAAAACTATGTTGTTGCGTGTCATGGCACATTTTTAAGTGGGTATATGTGGAAATCCTGGAGATGTCCTAGTGGGTAAACTGCGTATACCTGCGTATCACGTAGACTGCACCACTGATGAGATCACCTTAATCAATCAATCGATCTGATTTTATTTATATAGCACTTTTTATACATGTAAATGTAGCACAGCGTGCTTCATACAATAGCCTCCCCCACACACATAACACAGATATACGCACATAACACAATAACCCCCCACCCCCATTCACCCACCCACCCCTTAATCGACAAAAAAATCAATTCATTAAAAGAGAAACTGAGCTGAGGAAACGCCATCATAAGTGAGAAAACAACAGAGGCAAGACACTTAAAAGACCAAAAGACACTTAGATATATAAATAAATACATAAAAGGTCTAAATAGCATCTAATAAGTTCATAACCTTTAGCTTGTTAAAATCATTCCATAAAATACCTACATAAATAAAATATACACCTGTTAGATTATCAAATAATCCATCAGTCTGAGGTGTCTCATGCAGCATGGTTTAGTTTGTGATTTTATAGCTGAGGCATTGCTAAAAATATGACATTTACTTCTTTTGTTCAATGAGTACATGTGAACACTGCTCATAAAGCACATGACGGATCCAGTTTTATCTCTGATTTGATGTAAATGGGTCCAAGTGAAAGCTGCAGGTTGTGTTGTGGGAATGAAGTTTCACCGAATATACCTGTTAGTCCAAATGTAAGATATGGAAATTATATTTTCGAACACTTCCCCCGCGATTATGAAATATATTTTTGAGCGGCGTTATGAGCAACATATGGAGGTTTTCATTCACCATTTTGCAATTACATTCAAAGCAGCCTGTCTGCTCCTCCACTCAGCATGGAGGGGTGATTTATCTGTGCGCTTCTATTCATTTTGAATCAGAGCGGTGACGCTGGGCTCCCTCAGCACTTTGACAAGCGGTACAGCGGCGAGCCAGGAGAGACTGGAGCAGCAGCGCTGGTACATGAATAATCACCCAGACGCTGCCAGATAGCTGCGCTCTCCTTGGGCCTTCCAGCAGATGCTATGCTAACAAATGGGAGCAGTCAAACCAGAGCTAATGGGAAAAAAAGTTTTGTTTTCACCCCAAATACACTGCACCATTCCCTCGCATGCACACAAATACAAACACACACACACACACAGTGTCACCGGCTGCGATTAAAGGCTGTAAACAGAGTGAGGTGGAGCCGCTGTAACAACTCCAGACTCTGATAATGTTCGTGTGAGTGTAATCACAGTGAAAACTGTTTATTTTGACTTGTTTCCCATGTAAATCAGCTTGTTGTTAGGCTGATTGACATGCAATAACTGCAGTGTTTCCTCTAGTATTTTTTTCAGTGGTGGTGTGGGGGGGGGGGCCTGTAATGTACAGTACAGGCCAAAAGTTTGGACACACCTCATTCAATGTGTTTCTTTATTTCCATGACCATTTACATTTACATTCTCACTGAAGGCATCAAAACTTTGAATGAACACATATGGAATTATGTACTTAACAAAGAAGTGTGAAATAACTGAAAACATGTCTTATATTTTAGATTCTTCAAAGTAGCCATCCTTTGCTTTTTTCGATAACTCTGCAAACCCTTGGTGTTCTCTCAATGAGCTTCATGAGGTAGTCACCTGAAATGGTTTTACCTTCACAGGTGTGCTTTGTCAGGGTTAATTAGTGGAATTATTTCCCTTAGACATTCTGATTTCCCAAAGACATGGTGTCTGACTTGGCCCAAAGAATCCCAGACATCGTAGCAGCACACCCAACCGTGAAGAACATTATACTGCATATAGGGTCAAATGATGTTGTAAAGCAAAAGTCTGAAGTGCTGAATCGTGACTTTATGAATCTGCTGAACACAGTCAGCTCCCTAAACGCAAAAGTGTTTATCAGTGGCCCTATACCGCCAGTCAGAGGAGGAGCTGAGAGTTTCGGCAGACTGTTGGCACTGAACAGATGGCTTTCAACTGCATGTACCAACAACCATTCTCTGCAGTTCATTGACAATTTTAACATTTTCTGTGGCTGCAGACATCTTTTTAAAGCAGATGGACTATTCCTTAACAAGCCAGGAGTAAAGCGGTTCACCTCTAGCCTACTTTACTTTCTGCACCACACATCTGCTCCCTTGGCCAAGGACACGAGACAAGATGAACCAAAACAAGAGGAAGACACAATAAAGTGCGGCAGTGAGCCCCCACCTGAGCAAAGATTTGACCATGGGAGACCAAAGACCGGAGATGAGAAATCTCAACCCCCCGTCTCACCTGTCCAATACTCCTCAAATCCCTTTGACAACCACAAAAGCTTTGAGGACCTCTTTAAGGATACGTCGCTCTCCCCTCTTTCCCCCATCCCCATGTTGGAGTTCACTGACCAGATGAAGCAGCTGGTAAATGCTGGAACCAAGTATGTCCCCCTTACTTCTCCCATCGTAAAACACCAGGCACCTCTGCCCCCTCAAGGACGGCAGTTAACTCCTTCTCCCCAAACTAATAAGGATGCTTGTGTGCAAAATGCAGTTAGCATTAACTGATATGGGCCGGGTCCAGGCTGCATGCCTAGTAGCACTCATGACTTTTTCCAAGACAAGCCTGGGCCCTACGTATTAGATTCTTCCACAATTTATGTTGTGATAGGTAATAGAAAAAGAATGCTGAATAAGCACGGAACTGCAAACTTTGCAAATTTAGCATCCATTCCTCGTCAGCCACAGTCTGTCCCAAAAAATGAAAACGCACTAACCCTAGCCCTACTAAACGTTAGGTCTTTGGCAGGAAAATAATTTTTAATCAATGATTTTATTATCAACCACAATCTTGATTTTATGGTTTTAACTGAAACCTGGTTGGACCATAATAACAGTGCTGCTGTTCTCATTGAGTCAGCCCCCCCCCTAACTTCAGTTTTATGAGTGAGAATAGAGTGAATAAGAAAGGAGGTGGAGTCGCCATTTTGTTTAATGACTCATTCCAATGTACGCAAATATCTTACGGAAATGTTGCTTCTTTTGAATATGTGGCTCTTCAGCTGAGATCCTCCCCTCAAGCTCTACTTCTAAATATCTACAGGCCACCTAAATACTGTGCATCCTTCTTTGACGACTTTACTGAACTGTTGTCTATAATCTGTATTAACTTTGACCGTGTAATTATTGCTGGTGATTTCAACATTCATGTTGACAAACCCCAGGACCGAGGGACCAAAGAACTGTGTTGTGTTTTTGAGAGCTATGGACTGACTCAGCATGTGACACAGCCCGCGCACAATAAGGGGCACACACTGGACTTGATTATCTCCAAGGGTCTGAACATTTCCAAGGTTGTGGTGACTGATGTTGCTCTCTCTGATCATTCCTGTTTTCTTTAACGGCACTATCTCTCTGCCCAAAAGTGTTCAAACAAAGTTAATCAGAAAACGGTATATCACTGAAAACACCAGTGAATCATTCATTCAGCTTTTCTCCTCTACACCCACCCTCACTGGGGCCTCAGTCACTGAGCTTGTAGATAATTTCAACTATAAAATTATGAATGTTATTGATGCTATTGCTCCCACTAAGGTCAAAGCTGTCTCTGGTAAGTACGTGGTAAGGTGGTGGTATTTTATAGTTGTGAGAACAGAAAAAAGAGAGTGTCGAAAAGCTGAACGCAGTTGGCAAAAATCTAATCTCCAGGTCCATTATGACACAAAGAGAGACTTCGCATTTATAATATGGAACTAAGGAATGCAAGGCGGTCCTTTTTCTCTGACATTATTGCCAGAAACAATAATAATTCACGTGCTTTGTTTGCTACTGTTGATAGATTAACAAACCCTCCAGTACCAATAGCATCTGAACTGTTGTCTGTTTGCCTCCTTCTTCACAGACAAAATTCAGAAAATTAGACAGTCAGTGCTTCCACATCAAGTACAGGATATGTGTTGTCACAGTGTGCACGCAAAACAAATTCCAACATGACACAATTTCATATGATCAACCTTAAAAACCTGGAGGACATTATACAACATCTGAAAACCTCCTCCTGTTGCCTTGATATTCTACCAATGGGTGTTTTCAAAAATGTTTCGAATTGTTTGACTTCTGATCTTCTACAGATTGTAAACACATCTCTGCTCTCAGGTATCTTCTCACAGGCCCTGAAAACTGCAGTCATCAAGCCACTCCTAAAAAAGAACAATCTAGACACGAGACTAATGAGCAACTATAGGCCAATATCAAACCTTACATTTTTAAGTACAATCATAGAAAAAGTGGTTTTCCAACAACTCAACCTTTTCTTATCGCTGTTTTGATGCCTTCCAGTCAGGTTTTCGACCACACCACAGCACTGAGACAGCTCTTGTTAAAGTCTTTAATGACATCCACTTGAACACAGATAGTGGCAAAATTTCAGTCTTGATCTCAGTGCTGCATTTGAGTGCTGCAGTCGTCTGGGACAGGTCTACTACACTATGACCCCCCCAGACCTCTCAGGTGGTCTGGGACAGGTCTACTTGTTGTCCCCAGAGTCAGAACTAAACAGGGGGAAGCAGCGTTCAGTTTTTATGCTCCACATATCTGGAACAAACTCCCAGAAACCTGCAGGTCCGCTGCAACTCTCAGTTCTTTTAAATCTAAGCTAAAGACCTATCTTTTTGATGTTGCTTTTCTTTAAATAATCTATTTTATTAACTTTAATTTCTTAAACTGCACTGTAACTTTTATTCTTATACTGCACTATCAATTTTATTCTTGTCTTTCAATGTTTTTAATTTGTTGTTTTCTAACTGCTCTTTAATGTTTTATGTAAAGCACTTTGAATTGCCCTGTTGCTGAAATGTGCTATATAAATAAAGCTGCCTTGCCTTGCCTTATTAATAAAAAAGCAAAGGGTGGCTACTTTGAAGAATCTAAAATATAAGACATGTTTTCAGTTATTTCACACTTTTTTGTTAAGTACATAATTCTATATGTGTTCATTCATAGTTTTGATGCCTTCAGTGAGAATCTACAATGTAAATAGTCATGAAAAAAAATTCATCAAAGTCAGCGCGCCCAACACTATTTTCCAATAAACTGTAGCTGTCAAATTTCACGGGACCCACGTGAGCCAAATTTCATGTCGTGGCTTTCTTCGCTGTTTATCACTTATTGAGTGAAGTAGTACTCGCCCTGTTGTTTATTTGGTTGCCATGACTTCGCGAGTGATGACATGATGTCCTGTCACTGTTCCAGTTGCTCTGCAAATTACAGTTTGCTTGAGTTCAGTAGAGCAGACGGCTCTACGACTTCATCACTTTTTATAAACAGCCGAAGGAACGGTGGTGCGTGGTGTACATACTGGAAACCCTGTTGTGTGTCTGCCCTATTCTGATACCGTGGCGCACCGCCACTATGCTATCAACATAGAGGAAACGCTGGACTGAATTCACTCCTTACTTTATGAATACTTAAAATCAGTGTTGTAGTACTCAAGATCAGTCTTGGTCTCAAGACCAATTATTGAAGGTCTCGTCTTATCTCGGTCTCTGGATTTTATTTCAAGACCGCGTAAGACCACAACTGCAGGGATTTCGCTAAATTGCCTGTGCATTGTCTGATTTATACCTATGTGTTAAAACTTGCAAATGCAATCAATAACTTGACTTATATCTAGTTTGAAATTTGTTACCATAAAACCCTCTCTCCCTGCCCACCTTTACACGCACTTCCAAGAAAATGAATGCGGGAGACAGGAGAAGAAGCTCTGGCTGTCTACCACAAATCTGGTCTTGAGTCGGTCTCACCCTGCCGTGGTCTTGGTCTTGACTTGGTCTCAAACCCTCATAGTCTTGGTCTTGTCTCGGTCTCGATACACTCTGGTCTTGGTGATGACTTGGTCGCGGTTTAGGTGGTTTCGACTACAACGCCGCTTAAATTAACATAGCGTTGAAGGGAAATAAGAACAAACAATCTGTGATTTGTTCTAGCTGTTAGAAAGATAACACAGGGTGCAGTTTGACAATGTTTGTTATTGGAGAATAAAGTTAAATTTAAGAAGCTAACTCTGACTGGGGGCAAAGAGAAGTATTCCATGTTGTTACAAATACATAAACATTGATGTCATCAGCATAGAAGTGATACGAGACACAGCAAACCAATGAATAACATGCCCTTACGGGGCTTTGAATAGAAAGAATACCCAACCTGGTTTCATTCCCAAACTTGTCAAATACTGACGCTTCGTCAGTGTCTCCCTGCGTCAGATACTGAACCCAAAATTCCCCTTTAGCGTCTGTATAGAACGCACCGGGCAGAGCAGCAGCTTGACCCGGCGCTGTAACATGATGTAATATTAGGAGAGACAATGGTAGTGAGTATGATTGACCAAAAATGCACGTAAGGAGGCAGGTTGGCGTGGTGGATGGGTCAAACAACACAGGACTTTCACCCAGGAGACCGGGGTTCATGTCCCGTTCTTGTCCCTGAAACATACATTTTGTAACCCCACCCACCATCTTTTCTAAACCTAACTGCCCTGTTCTTTTGTCTCATATCAGCTAAATGTACGTCCCGACCAAAAGCGTCTAAAAATGACGCCAAAGGGCTAGACGCTAAAGGAGACTTTTTGCGTCTGTAACCAACGCCCAAGGAAACGTACCTAGTGCTTTCGTACATGTTGCCAAATACAATACTGTAGGTTGGATGGTTATATGGTGCGTTCTATTATTCTCTATGAACCGACTCGGACCTCGGATATGACGTAATTTCCACACTTCAAGCGTTCTGGTATGTTTTGCGCGTCCGAGTCGGAGAAAAAACACAGACACCACCCGGAAAGCTGTTGCTATGGTAGCACTGGCCGAGTAGTAACGCTAGCCACGTTAACGAACAAGGCTTCATTCAATATTGCACTCACAACAAGACCGATTCCCATACCAACAGGCAGAGAAACAGAAGCAGTAAGGTATTGCAGTAATACGAGTGATTAAAATATGACCACAATTCATACTACAATTCACACAGGG
The DNA here is from genome assembly GCF_004354835.1 of Perca flavescens. Taxonomy (NCBI): domain Eukaryota; kingdom Metazoa; phylum Chordata; class Actinopteri; order Perciformes; family Percidae; genus Perca; species Perca flavescens. Next base: position 3,737,703 of record NC_041350.1, on the reverse strand, counting down.
CGCTGCCATCTTGAAATCCATATCGGAATTCTTGCTCGGTGTCCTCACGGTTGTCCGAGTTCCGAGCTCGGAAATCCGAGGAAAGGTGGGGTGTTGGTGCTTGTTGCTAGGCAACGTCTGTTTTCCTAGTCGGAACTCCGACACGGATAAATATTAGAACGCACCATAAGTTTTGGTCTCTGCAAAGGCTTAATTGTGTCAAACTTGCCAATCCCACTGTGACAACAAATCCACCCGAGGTTAGAACGCCAACACAAAGAAAGAGGAAGGTAACGGACATGAGGGACATTCGGCCAATTTCTGGCGGCACCTGAGCAATCCCGGAAGTGGAACGTCGTGTATTTAGACTATATGCTAAGCTACGCTAACGGCCTCCTGCAGTTGTGCAACTTCTCGTCTCGCATTCATATAGCACCTTTCATGCAAGCATGAAGCCCAAAGTGCTTCACAGAACAAATTTAAAACAAAACCATAACACAAGACAAACAATTAAAAAAGAAATAGGCGTATTTCCCAAAATGTTGACATATTCCTTGAAGTGACTTCATTATTGTCTTCAAGAGGCTGGAGAATTTTCTCAAACCATGGAGGAGTACGTGACATTTCAAATTATCTGGAAATGCAAAAAAAAAAATCAAAAGATCAACAACATCATTTTCATCAGACTGATTTTCAGATTATTTTAATTAGAGTGCATCCGATCTTTAAGTTCCTATGGTACGACAATTTAATAAATAATTCATGAATAGACTTCAGACAACTTTATTCCTTGAAATGATTTGCCGTGTGTTGGTGTTCACCACTTAACACACTTCATTTAGGCATTATATTGAGTCCTAAATCAATGAGTTTCAAAAAATCCCTTGTAGCAAGTGTAATTCAACGATACAGGTGGAGTAGTCTGTTTAATTATGCCTTGGTTCATGTTACTGACACCGATTTCTCTGACATTTCTGAAACAGGGCTTAATGACTTACATTTATTCTTTTCTGAAAGCTTAATGGGAGGCAAAATGTTCAGACGGAAGTTTAAAATCCAGGGGATCCGGTGTCTACGTGTGTTAAAGAAAAGCAGTTCTCTATTATCATTTAAAGTGCACAAAGTGTTTTATTTTGTTCCATCAAACACTATGGGTGCATAGGTTATGTGTCTTGTTTTGGCCCCAAACTCTTTAAAAAGACGTGTTGGATTCCTCTCAGAGGGCCGCCATTTGAAAACAGACACGCTGACACCCGACTCTTGACAGAACACGTTCTGTGATCATTTAAAAAAAAAATGAAAATTTGTAATTTCCTCCTTCCCCCCCCAAAAAAAAGCAATTGCTCATAAATCTCAACACAAATTATTCCGCTCTGGAACAAAGCGATGAATTATTCAAAGACGACTTCTGAGAGAAAAAGAGCACTGAGCTGAAAACCCCAAAGTAAATACATAATCAAAAGCCTTCAGAAAAGCTCGGCTGTCTAAAAATATGCTTAGACACAGGAATTCTTTCCTTCCACAGACATAATTATACAAATTGCTCCGCGTCTCGTTAACAAGAGAGGGGGGGTAATTCGTATTAGCCATTCATAGCCTATTAATCTAATAAACTACTTGGTTGTGTGTGTGTGTGTGTGTGTGTGTGTGTGTGTGTGTGTGTGTGTGTGTGTGTGTGTGTGTGTCCGTGTAATGAATTTCTATTAGATTTGTGTTTATTCCCCTTGTGCTGATAAGGGAGATGGGGGTAATGACTGAACTGGATTTTTTTGCCACTGCAGACGCATTCAAAAACACATTCAGCGCTGAGGGGGGAGAGGCTATCAATCAGCCTAATCCAATCATATCGAGTGTTTGATGACCTACGGAAACCTTCTGTATAATTTATATCTGTAATTCATCTAATTTCTATCATTTTGTAACAGTTTACAAGTGAATTGCTGCTATTTTTATGACCCCAGACAGAGGAGGGCGCTGATTTTGGTGTCTGGTGGCCACAGCGGCTTCAGAAACACATTTTTTAGAGCAGGAAATAACTCTTAAGTGTTGCTGGTTACCTGCCAAAGAGGCAGTGCTTTCAAGCCGGCCGAACAGACCAATTTAGCAGACAAACAGCGCCGGTAATTTCCCCGCCAAGACTCCAGCAACATGTCAGGGTGTTCCTCCGTAAAAGGTTGGTCCAGATGTTCCTGAAGCTGAGTTTGGAGACAGAGTTTGTGCACGTTTTAGAGGGTCTAAATGTAATCACGCTGAATGTACAGTACTGTACAGCCCAAACCTATTGGGGGGGTCACGGTTCACATGCCCTATTTTTCAAAACATCTAGTTGGCGATTCATTTATTAGTTGACAACTAATCGAATAATCTTTGCAGCTCAAGTTGAAAGTGTCTATAAAGATTTGAGATGTTTTAAACAAACAGGGAAACATTTGAATGTGCAAAGCATTTCGGTTTTTCTTATTTCCTTAAAAGCTAATATTTTAGAGATACATGCCTTTTATGACAGGCCATCACATACAGTACAAAAACCTATATAATATAAAGTTAAATGTACTTTATTTGCATTCAGTTATTACCCTAAATTCACGTTGTGTTTGGATGGATGGATGGATGGATGGATGGATGGATGGATGGACGGACTTTATTAATCCCAAAACTGGGAAATGACTCTGTTACAGCAGCAATTTACAGGGGCATACACACACACACTCACTCACAAACATACAGAAAATACAAGAAATATACTATAAATAATGAATAATATAACAAAAGATCAGAAAACCAGAACATCTGAAAAACATATACAAGGAAGAACAAATGTCTGTTTTTCTGTGCTGCAGAAGTGACCCGGTTCATTCAGAGTACCCTTGCTTTTTGTCTTTTTAAGATCTTTCTTTTTGACAACACAGCAAGAGAGAGAAAAGAGGTTCGGCATGCAGCAGGATTAAAACCTTGGACGTTGTGGGTTCGTGGTTTTGTGCTTTAGCAGCTGAGCCCTGCACCATTCTTCTTTATCCTTGCTGAACAATTTCAAACATTTCTTATTTCTTCCAAACAGCCTGATGTGTTTTTTTTTAGTTTTAATGGATATTGCTCACGTGTAGTTGATTTTTCTACTCAGTTAGTTAGCATACAAATTCCACAGTTTTTTTTAGCCCTGTGAGACTTTATTCAATTTCATATATTGTAACTATATGTTGTGGTGTCACTCATTCTCTATTTTATTATGGTTTTGAGTATGATGTCACCTCCTGTCTTTGTCCTTTATATTTCCTGTTTGAATCTCACAGTTTTTTTATTATTATTTGGATCCCCATTATCTTCAGCATAAGCTAGAAGCTATTTTTCCTGGGCTCCTGCAGTCTATTTTGTGACAATACAATTTACAACATCCCATTACACATTCATTCACATTACACAACATTTCACAACATTCATTTGATATATTTACAAATTACAGCTGACGCAATTAATAAAAGATACAAAATAAAAGATATGACACTACTCCAAATCTGTTTTTAAAGAATAAGTGATAACCACATAGCCCAAGTCACCAACTCACTGCAAAGAATTAAGTGTTAGATGTTTTGAAGTTTCTTTGAAAAGTTTTATAATATTATTACACATTTGCTCTGTACGTGACTGAACGTTAAATTTATTTGGTCTTCACTTCAGGTTAAAGTGCTCATATTATCCTAATTTTCAGGTTCATAATTGTATTTAGAGGTTGTACCAGAATAGGTTTACATGGTTTAATTTTCAGAAAACACCATATTTTTGTTGTACTGCACATTGCTGCAGCTCCTTTTTTCACCCTGTGTGTTGAGCTCTCTGTTTTAGCTACAGAGTGAGACATCTCACTTCTGTTCCATCTTTGTTGGGAGTCGCACATGCTCAGTACCTAGGTAAGGACTACTAGCCAGTCAGAAGCAGAGTATGAGGGTGTGCCCTGACAGTACCTAGGTAAAGACTACTAGCCAGTCAGAAGCACAGTATGAGGGCGTGCCCTGACAGTACCTAGGTAAGGACTACTAGCCAGTCAGAAGCAGAGTATGAGGGCGTGTCCTTACAGTACCTAGGTAAGGACTACTAGCCAGTCAGAAGCAGAGTATGAGGGCGTGCCCTGACAGTAGCTAGGTAAGGACTACTAGCCAGTCAGAAGCAGAGTATGAGGGCGTGCCCTGACAGTACCTAGGTAAGGACTACTAGCCAGTCAGAAGCAGAGTATGAGGGCGTGTCCTGACAGTACCTAGGTAAGGACTACTAGCCAGTCAGAAGCAGAGTATGAGGGCGTGCCCTGACAGTACCTAGGTAAGGACTACTAGCCAGTCAGAAGCAGAGTATGAGGGCGTGCCCTGACATTAGCTAGGTAAGGACTACTAGCCAGTCAGAAGCAGAGTATGAGGGCGTGCCCTGACAATACCTAGGTAAGGACTACTAGCCAGTCAGAAGCAGAGTATGAGGGCGTGCCCTGACAGTACCTAGGTAAGGACTACTAGCCAGTCAGAAGCAGAGTATGAGGGCGTGTCCTTACAGTACCTAGGTAAGGAGTACTAGCCAGTCAGAAGCAGAGTATGAGGGCGTGCCCTGACAGTACCTAGGTAAGGACTACTAGCCAGTCAGAAGCAGAATATGAGGGCGTGTCCTGACAGTACCTAGGTAAGGACTACTAGCCAGTCAGAAGCAGAGTATGAGGGCGTGCCCTGACAGTACCTAGGTAAGGACTACTAGCCAGTCAGAAGCAGAGTATGAGGGCGTGCCCTAACAGTACCTAGGTAAGGACTACTAGCCAGTCAGAAGCAGAGTATGAGGGCGTGCCATGCTAGCAGCTAGGCGAGCATTATAACGTGTGCTACAAAGTGACCACGTCTGTCTCTGAAGTAAAGGCTGGACTACAATAGAGCTGTTTGGATTAGTTTGTGAACAGTGTTTTCTGTTGGAGATGGTAAGTCCCTTTGGGGTGGGACTTTGGGCTTTTTCACTTTGTAAACCTATAACATGCACAAAAGATATATTACACTATAAAGGAAACGCCAAAAAGCATAATATGGGCACTGAAGAAGGCCTGTGTGCCGCATCGCGTGTTGTGTATGTTTTACTTTTTGCTATGCATTAGCAACATCAATAAAGGCTTTTTAAACTTTTCTTCAACAAGAGTGCCTTGGTTTTCATTGTTGTTCTGATGCTGTTGGATAACCATTGCACCAAAGAGCACCATGTTAGACTTTTTTCAACCACCACCAAAAAGAAGTGCTCCTTTTCTCTCTCTTCCCACATGTCTTATTTCTTTCTTTCTTTCTTTTTGTCTGCAGGTTCTTGGCAGCGCTCTGGAACCGTGTCTAGTCGACCTCCACCAGATCAGCCTGGTCCCAGCTGGTCCAGTGGCTCCACCGCCAGACGAGTCCTGGGAATGGGATGAAACGGATATGACAATGGCAGAAGTAGAGCCACAAGAAGAACCAGAACTCGACCTCATGCACAGCCTCCCCTTAGAACCAAATCTGCCTTCGGACAGCTTTCTGTCCAATGGGAATCAACCCGATGGGATTGGAATCAGTGTCCCAGCCAGTCAGAGGCCTGAGATGTTGTCCCATGTGAGGGATGGATCCGCCTCAGAGGTTCAGCCCAATGTGATGTCCCAAACTCTTCCCCTGAACAACAATAACATCTACCAGGTGTACAGCCTGCATAGTGTGGAATTATACAGACAGCCTCAGTTTCCTCACACTTCCTCCTCGCTGCACAAAACCAAATCAGGAAAACGGAAACCGCATCTCCTGCTGAAGAGCCTGAGTAAAGACTCCTCGTTCTCTTCTATCGAATCCCTCCCGGACCTCCTGGGAGGTTTGATGTCAAACGGCCGAGGAGGAGACAGAATCCTCGGGGAGAGCGAGAGGGAGAGCGGCAGAGGAAGCGGCCAGTCGGCGATCAGCCTGCGGTCTGAGAGCGAGAGCGGGATCGTCAGTGATACAGGAGAAACGGAGACGACGACAACCAACTCTGAAATCCAGGAAGAAGTAGAGGATCAGGGAGGAGAGGAGGAGGAGGAGGAGGGAAAGAAGCAGTGGAAGTTTAAAACTGTAGACGGGAGTCATTTGGCCCTGCACAAAGACAAAGTTACCAACCAAAGAACCAAGGAGGAGGAGAGTATGAAGGAGAAAGCATGGAGGAGGGATGAAATCAGAAAAAACATAGATGAGGAGAAAAGGAGGAGGCACAGGAGGGGAGGAGGGGAGGCGGTTGAGATCCTAATCAACGGGCGTGGAATCCTGACTCCCGCTGACTCCGACTCTGACTTTGAAGCGGGAGGACTCGGTGTAGACTCCTCCGAGCCCTTTATGTCCGGCGGCGACTTCACAGAGTTTAAAATCAACCAGTTGAACGGTTTGGAGACCCCTCCAGCTCTCAGCCGCCGGGTGTCCAGTCCGGTATTATCCCAGGGCTCGTCTCTGGAGTCCCTTCTGGCTCTGGGTGTGGAGTTATTTCCCTCCAAAGACCAGCTGCACCGTAGCTCCTCTCTGGAGAGCTGTCTGGTCCCGTGTCGGAGCGCCGAAGAGGCCTCAGGCAGCCTGGCCAGCCTCGGGGATCTGGACCTGATTGGGCAGGGCAGAGAGATGGAGGGAGGGAAAGCAGGAAAAGAGAAGAAGAATGAAAGCGTGCAAGGAGAAGCGCCCCCTGGGGAGCTGAGCCGAAGAACTCTGGATCTCCTGAAACGCCTGGAGAACATCCAGAGTCCTTTGGCGGCGAAGATGACCCGCAGCTTTTCAGACATGACACTTCGGAGCATCTCCCCGCAGCGCAGCAGACTGCCTGCCTCGCCGTCTCTCGGCGGTCAACACACGCCGCTTTCCGGGATTTCGGGGTCTTCACGAAAAGGCCCGCCATCCCTGATCAACGAGAGTTCAGCGACGACATCGCTAACCGAGCTGAGTAGCGCCGAGGACTCGTCCGTGGGGTCCGAAGACTTCGCCGTGCTCAGAAATCACCGCCACCTCTTCCTGGATCCCGCCGTGGCAGCAGCGTCCAACGCCAACTCGTGTTCTTACAGGAAACATTGCCACGGAAACGGCAGAGGAGGGCAAGGGATGGATGAGGCGGACGCGGCGAGTTTGAGCCTGGTAGTGAACGTCTCCTGCAAGTCGGCGTGCACGGACGAAGACGAGGACGACAGCGACCTTCTGTCTTCCTCCACGCTCACGCTCACCGAGGAGGAGCTCGGCGTTCGGGACGAAGAGGACGAGAGGTTGAGCGGCGCCTCCACTGGCAACGACGAAGACGAAGAGGAGATGGAGGGCTCTTACGTCCTGGGGCTGGAGTACATGAAGAGGGAGCTGCAGACTTGGATCCGATCGCCTCGAAGTTTGTCTTCCTCTAAAACAGAAGCCGGTCTCCGGGACGAGCTGCAGTGCGGGACCATCCTGTCCTCCGCCTCTCAGAACACGGAGCCGCACCGCTTCCAAAAGCGCTCCAAATCAATGGAAACCAACGCCATCGGGGGCAACAACAGGACAAAAAGAGACAGGAGAGAACGGGAAGAAGAGGAGGAGAACCGGAGGAACGCGACGAGAAGCTACATCAGCCAGTTTGTGGACGACGTGGAGAACGGAAACGTGGACCAGAGCTGCGCGAAAGGGGAAGACGAGGACGATGAACTCCTCCGGGAGGAATCGAGCGTGTTCACCAAGAAAGGAGAGTCGCTGAGGGAGTCCTACGCGTTCGCCAAAACGGCAGAGTCTGTTCAGGATGACGGTGACTTGATCGTGAAAACAGAATCAAAGCTGCTTTCTCCGTCTCCGTCTTGCGAGCTCCTCCCCTTCCTGTCCAAACAGGCCTCCTCTTTAGTGGGACAGCTGAGAGGGGAGCTGCCCTGCCACAGCTCCTCCTTCCCCTCGCCTCCGTCCCTCTCGCCCGTCGAGGACTGCGGCTCCCACAACGCCTTGCCCGACGGCAGGCCGGCAGCCGGGGGACGGAAGGCCATCACCAGTCAGGAAAAGTTCAAATTCTCGTCTTTTGTGACGGAGGAGACGAGGAGGGAAGTCCGAGACAAAGAGTCGTCCCTGCCGCCCAGAAAACGGCACAATTCTCACTCCTCCTGCTGCAGCCACCTTCCCTCCCCCTCCTCCCTCCATCCATGCAGCGTAGGTGAGGGCGCCAAAGAGAACGTGCACGATTTTGTGATGGAGATTATTGATATGACGTCCCTGGCTCTGAAGAGCAAAGAGAATCAGCCCGAAGAACCAAACCAGCCCGACAGCAGCGGGTCCATCCCAGACCAAGGTCTTGCATCGCTAGCACAGATCAGAGACAAGGTACAGAATTAATAATGAATACAGAAATCCAACTGAGAAAATATCATAAAACAATCAGCCTGTTATGGATTTCATTACAACAAAACCACAAATACATATATTGCAAATGCAGAAACCCTAATTAAACAGTTTAATATGATTACAGATGTTGTTAATAAATAAATTCAATTTCTGCCGATTCATCACTAGAAATGTAACTGTAGCAAGCATCTCACTATCACTAATGTTATCCACATTCATATTTAGACGCAACAAATGATAAATCCCGCTACAAAAAAAGCCTGGAAGTTAGAACGGAAGTACAAAGAGTCGTTGCTATGGAGATGATACACTGTCACGTCAAGGGCCCTATCTTGCACCCGGCGCAGTGCAAAGCCCGACCCAGTTGTCAATTTCCCGTCCAGCGCCCACGTTGTTTAAATAACAAATGCACCTGCGCCCATCTGTGTCCCATGGCCGTGCTGGTCTTACAGGGAGGTGTGTTCAGGTGCATTCTGGGCGTGCTGGTCTCACAGGGAGGTGTGTTCAGGTGCATTCTGGGCGTGCTGGTCTTACAGGGAGGTGTGTTCAGGTGCATTCTGGGCGTGCTGGTCTTACAGGGAGGTGTGTTCAGGTGCATTCTGGGCGTATTGCTATCTTGAGGCAGCAGGAAGTGATTGCGCCATTGACCAACTAAAACCTGGTCTAAAGTCAATAACGCAGCATTTCATTGTTATTTTAACAGAGTATTAGTAAAATGCTCCTAGGCTCGTATACAGCGTGCGCACACTATGCTTGTTACACACACAGGGACGCACAGCAGCACACCAAAAAAATATGACAATGTGCAAATCCTCCATCATAACAGCAATGCTCCAAGGTCCAAACACGCCTGGCTTTTAAAGGGAATGGGAGCTGATCTCTGATTGGTTGATTGCATGTTACACCCAAAACACACCCCTGATTTATGAAGACACTAAGGACAACCCTTTAATACCATGCGCCCGGCACACAGACCCTTTTTTCTGCCGTCAAACTAGCAAAAGTGGATTTGGACACGCCCTAAACACACGTGCGCCAGGCGCTTCACACCGTGCGTTGACATCGTTAAAATACGGTCCCTTGTCTCATTGGTGTGAACTGGCAGGTTTCAGAACACTGCAGACCGGCACGTTGCAAGTAGTTGACAGCTAGACCGTTCATTCTTCTTGCAGCAGAAGGCTGAGGCTTCTGTTTTTTGCGTCGTAAACGCTGTACTCTCGCGGCGACGTCATCAAGTTACGTGACGTCTGGTGCAAAACCTCGTGACACCGTTTCTACTGCAGATGAAACTATGAAAACACCTTTACATTCTGCTCATCAAAATGAGCATACGTCAAAAACTCCAAATATACAGAGTTATAAGTAACTTCTGGAGCGTTAAGAAATATTTTGTTTATGTTTCTACAATTATAAATCTTTTGGATCGACATTTTTTGTGTGTTTATTTAGTCAAATTTGATGAAAAACTTACGATTTTTGTATTTATTGTTATTCATTACACAATTTCAATACCTTTATGAGTGATTATGCTTTATTGTCTTACATAACCTTGTAGCTTGGGTTGTACTGATTTTAGGGATATGAAGCATTCAAAGTTCCTATGACATGCTGCTTTTTGTATGCTTTTATATAGGCCTTAGTGGTCCCCTAATACTGTATCTGAAGTCTCTTTTATATAGACCTTAGTGGTCCCCTAATACTGTATCTGAAGTCTCTTTTATATAGGCCTTAGTGGTCCCCTAATACTGTATCTGAAGTCTCTTTTATATAGACCTTAGTGGTCCCCTAATACTGTATCTGAAGTCTCTTTTATATAGGCCTTAGTGGTCCCCTAATACTGTATCTGAAGTCTCTTTTATATAGACCTTAGTGGTCCCCTAATACTGTATCTGAAGTCTCTTTTATATAGACGTTAGTGGTCCCCTAATACTGTATCTGAAGTCTCTTTTATATAGGCCTTAGTGATCCCCTAATACTGTATCTGAAGTCTCTTTATTTCCCATTTATTTGGGATCAATTTGGGGGCACGGTTTTAGCTCTGTGTCCTCATGGGCGGGCCAAATTCTCTGGGTAGCTGTGGGCAGCGGGCAAAGCAGAGAAAGGGGAGGTAACCTTGCTCCTTATGACCTCATAAGGAGAAGATTCCTGATTGGCCCATCTGAGCTTTCATTTTCTCAAAGGCAGAGCAGGATACCCAGGACTCGGTTTACACCTATCACCATTTCTAGCCACTGGGGGACCATAGGCAGGCTGGGGGAACTCATATTAACGTTAAAAAACCTCATAAAGTGACATTTTCATGCCATGGGACATTAAAAGATCCAAGAAATTAGATAACAATAAGCAAAAATGCAGACCCTTTCTATTCAGAGTCCAAATGGTTAATTCCTGTTTGACCTCACATGTATTCTGTACATTTTGAGGGCAAAAGAATCTCAAAAGTATCAAAAGTTATCTCAGTTAATTTGTTCACTGAGTTGGAGTAATTCAATAAATCGCATCACAGATCATAACTTTTTTTGTAATGACTATAATTTCTTCAGTATTTTTTGCAAGTGAAGTAATCTAAACGCTAATCAGTTTTCAGTCTTTGTTTGATTTCTGAAAAAGAAAAACAAATCAGGCAGAAAACTTTGAAAACTCCTCTAGTACAACTATAAATACGTTTTTTGGTATGCAAATGATCACTCGGTTGATGGTTTCTTGGATGGTTTGAGGATTGTGTTAAAATATCACCCACATTTCACTCAAATATATAAATGTACATAACCAAAAATATAAAAACCACATGTTTTAACAGAGGACACAGACATATGTATCACTTTTAAAATAATAAAATACAACAAATGACACAAAAAATGCATAAAATTGAGAAGTAACACAGAAGTTATACTTCATAAATCAGAATCAGAAAAGCATTTATTGCCAAAGTTGAGTAACACGTACAGGGATTTGCCTTGGTGGTTGATGCATAGATTAAAAAAAATGAAATATTGAACATTATTATGAAATAAACAATAAATTCTGAAACAAATATACTGTACAAAATTATAAACGCCCCCATTTTTCATGAGCTGATCTCAAAGATCTAAGACTTTTTCTATGTACACAAATATTGTTAACAAATTGGTCTAAATCTGTGTCAGTGAGCACTTCTCCTTTACAGAGATTATCCATCCGCCTCACAGGTGTGGCATATCAAGATGCTGATTAGACAGCAGGATTATTGCACAGGTGTGCCTTAGGCTGGACACAATAAAAGGCCACTCTAAAATGTACAGTTTTACTGTATTGGTGGGGTCCGGGGGGCATTTGCCGACTCAAGTCGGTTACTACGACGAACTGCAGTCAGGTCGAAAGAGAGAGAGGGGAATAAACCCTAACCATAACCCCAGATACTGTTTTCGGACCACACACACACACACACACACACACACACACACACACACACACACACACACACACACACACACACACACACACACACACACACACACACAATAAAACTGCACATTTTAGAGTGGCCTTCATTGTGTCCAGCCTAAGGCACACCTGTGCAATAACCATGCTGTCTAATCAGCATCTTGATATGCCACACCTGTGAGGTGGATGGATTATCTCTGTAAAGGAGAAGTGCTCACTGACACAGATTTAGACCGATTTGTGAACAATATTTGAGAAATAAGCTTTTTGTGTACATAGAAAAAGTCTTAGATCTTTGATTTCAGCTCATGAAAAACGGGGGCAAAAACAAAAACAAATGTTGCGTTCATAATTTAGTTCCGTGTACATACAAAATAGCTGTTTAACATAAGAAAAAAAGAGGCTGAATGGATTGAGTGCAGAATGTGCCAATAAAATATAGTATGTGCAATGGGCTTAACGTAAACTTAAAGTTATCATAACTTAACACATAACAAAACAAATGACTCTGAATCGCATGAAACAAAAATGAAATAAAATTGAAAATTAACACAGAAGTCATACTCGAAGTTATCATATCTTATTCCCTTGGTGGTTCTGTATTGAGTTGTTCCAGGGGGTTTCATTAATTTCATTTTTTTTTTTGTCAACAACCAGATTAACCAACAAACCAAGTCAGGTGAAAGTCAGTTTTATTTATGGAGCTCAGACTCACAGATTTGTCTCGGAGGGTTTTTACAATCTGTAACACGTAGAACCCCTCTGCCCTCAGACCCTCAAGAAACTCCAACTCAACAACTTTACGAGCTTTCTCCTTCCTCCTGCAGGTGCTCGAACACTCCCACCGGCCTCTCCACCTCCGTAAGGGAGACTTCTACGCCTACCTGTCTCTCTCGTCCCATGACAGCGACTGTGGCGAGGTCAGCCAGTGCTTCGAGGAAAAGTCCTCCACGCCGGTGCCCTACACCATCCCGTCCTACGTATCTCCGACTCAGGGCCTCCACAGCCCGAGCCCGAGCCCCGAGCTGTTCACGAGCACCAAGCTGCGACTATCAAACTCTTCCAGACGCTCCTCCCCCGACCTCGAGTCCAAGAACAACTTCCGCGCTCTGGATTTGAAGTCTCCGAGCGGTAGCCGCGCCGAAGAGCCCGCTAGCCCCTCTCTATCCCTGCCCCCGAGCCCGGACATCCGGGATGAGGTGATCCTGTTTGCAGCGTGCACGGAGGAGGTCTACCTGGGCCCGCCTCTCTGCTACAGCATGGCGCTCACCAAGAAGCCACGGCGCGTTCCGATGAAGGAAAACTCAGAGTGTTCGCCTTCCCTGGACCCTGGCTGTGAAGCTTACTCAAAACCGAACGGTGCTTCCGATCCAGGCGATAGTCTGAGCCACGTGTCTCACTGCGAGGAGTTTGCGTTAGGCCAGGATCACAGGATGTATTTCCAAGGATCCATTCCCACAGAGGGAACACACAGCACCCTGTCTCCTTTCCTAGAGCCTTGCAACCCTCCCTCTTCTCCTCCTCTTCCTTCCGTGTCCTCTGGCGCCGAAGAAGAGGGGGTGAGCGACCCGTACCTCCTCTGTGATGTCGCTGGAGGCGAAGTGGCGGCCGCTGCGAGTGTCTGCCCGCGGCTGGAGGAGAGGAGTCGTAATGAGGGGCCTCCTTATCTTAATCCCCCGGCGCGTGTCGCCCCGATAGACTCCTCCGCAGACGAATGTTTGGCAGATACTAAAACGCTTGAATCCAATATGGGCACCGTAATGACCAAGATAAGTGTCTGCGGCTCCGCTACAAATCCCTCAAAAGAGCCAGCCGCCGCCGCCGCCACGCGTATTAATCCCAAAATTAACTGCTCGCCGATGAGAGAGGCAGATAGGGAGGAGGGGGAGAGGAGAGGAGAGGTGGAGAGTCAGAGGGCGAAGCGGGAGGAGAAGGGGAGGAGAGGGCGGAGCGGCTCGCAGCGGGAAGCAAAGACGGCGGCGGAGAAGCAGGTGAGTGTCTCACGTATTCAGCCTGATACTGCCTATCTCAGACATTATACAGGGCCGCGATACTGCTGGTCACCTCTCTATTCCAGGCTTTAGTCCGAGCCGAACCCCTTCGCTGGGTCTGGATGTAATGAGGCCACTGTGCGTTTCTCTCATTTCCATTTCTGAGGTCGGACGGACATGAGAGGCGCTGATATGTGTAACCCCCTCTTTCTCCCCCTCTCCTCTCTTCTTCTCTCCACCCTTTTTTTTTGTCTCATTTCCTCATCTTCACCTTTCTGTTTGTGTCCTTCTTTACGTCCTACACTCCTCTACTCTCCAATACTTATATATATAATCATCCTCTTCCCCCTTTTTTTTCCATCCCCTCTTCAACATCTTATGTCTGCCCCCTTCCTTTATTTCCTCTTCTTCTTTTCTTCCTCAAAATGTGCTTTCCTCCACCCCCTCTCTTTCCTGTCTTTCATCATTCATTCGTTTCCCATCCTCTTATCGTCCTCTCCTCCTGCATCTTTTTTTCTGATCTTCTTTCCCCCTCTTCCCCTACTCCAACCTTATTTCTCCTCACATCCAACACTCCTCTCATCTCCAGTTCCTGCCTTCTTCCCCTCTCCGTCTTTTACCTTCCTTCTCTTCATCGTCTTTCTCCACCCTTCTATTCCTTTTTGTTCATTCCTTTCTCATCGCCGCTTCCCCTTTTTTCATCACCTTCTCAACATATTATGTCTCCTCCCTTCCTCTTTTTCCTCCCTCCGCTCTCTTTTTTGGACAATGTTTTTATTGAATTTTCAATATTACAGTTATTAACCCATGAACTTGTCCTTCTGGGTCCATATTAAAAATTAACTTTATTTGGCGCTCCCCCACGTATTTTGTCACTTTTCCCAAACAATTTTTTTTACATTCATGGTCAATAAACTTAATTTATGACATTATACCTAATTTTTGAGTTACAAAAAGGCATAAATTATGAATTGTTTGGACCAATAGTTAAGATCATAGGATGTTTAGTAGGATACTGTTTAGAAACCATTTAAAATTGACTAAAACACCTTAAATCAATGAAAGTAATCATTAATTTTACCTGCGAACAACATTGAATCCATATAATGTACATGTATGCATTTATGTTATTTTTGGTGGAAAGAAACCTATATTTTTGATATAAAAAACTTTTAAAAAATGGGTCAAATTTGAAGGAAAACACAAGCACCCAGATTGTTCACGAGTTCCACATCTAGAGTCTGAGTCGAGTCTCAAGTCCTTTTGAGGACGAGTCCCAAGTCAAGTCTGGAGTCACAAAGGCTGCGTTCACACCGCAAGTCTTAATGCTTAATTCTGATTTTTTGCTCAGATCAGATTTTTTATTTGGCTGTTCATGTTACCTTTTAAAATGTGGCCTATATCAGATTCCAGTGTGAACTGTTTGCGGTTTCGAACTGACCCGCATGCGCAAAAGACCAATAACAGTGACATCAGACACAGCACACTGTTGCACTAAAGTTAGGGAGCTCATGGAGGAGGTAAGCATTTTCGCTTTTAATTCAAAATGTTTGTGTAATGGCAGCCGTTACGTTAACGAGCAGGTGCTGAGGAGGAGAAGAATGAAGAGAAAGAGAGACAAAATGGCTATTTTGGCCTTTTGCGAGGTTATGGCTGCAAATTCACTACAGAGGTCTGTGTGGATGCAGAGACGAAGCCAGCAGCGGTGCGTTGTGAATTCAATTCAATTTTATTTATAGTATCAAATCATAACAAGAGTTAACTCAGGACACTTTACAGATAGAGTAGGTCTAGACCACACTGTAATTTACAAAGACCCGACAATTCCACTAATTCCCCCAAGAGCAAGCATTTAGTGGTGAGGAAAAACTTCCTTTTAGGGAGAAACATGGGACAGTCCCAGGCTCTTGGATAGCTTCGCAGAGACGCACTTTATTCCAAACTTTCGGATGTCGAGGGCAACTTGTGATTATCTCTGTCAGCGCCTCTCCTCAAGACTCCCGCCGGCGCGGGATTGTGACAAATGTCGATGTGGATTGACGTAAAAATCGCATCTAATCTGCCTCGGTTGTTCACACTGCAGCCGCATTGAAAAAAATCACACCTGGGTCTGATTCAGGACCACATATGGAAGTGGTCTAAATCTGATTTGAAAAAAAATCTGGGCAAGATTTGAGTGTTCACACTACTACTGAAGAAGTCTGACCTGGTCACTTGACCCCCAAAAAATCAGATTTGGGCCACTTTTGCCTGCAGTCTGAACGTGACGAGTGTGTGACGAGTGTCACACTTGAGTCCCCATCTCTGCTGCTGTCTCCCTCCCAGACTTGTCTCAGTCCTTTCCACTTCTGGGGTGTAAATGTAGGTCTCCTGTCCCACATTATCCCTCCGTAGAAGCTCCCCTATGTCTCCTTTTTTTTTTTTTTTTTTTTTTTTAATATATTGGTCAAATGGTTTCCAGATTTTCCTTCCTCTCTCTTTCCTGTCTTCCCTCTAATGTTCTCATCCTCCCATCCTCTTATCTTCCTCTCCTCCTGCATGCATCTATCCTCTCTCTCTCTCTCTTTTCACTTTTCCACTTTATTCTTCCATGTACCCACTCCTCTGATTCTTTCACCTCCCTCCCAAGATCCTTCCCTTCCTCTCTCCTCCCTCAGGTGTTAATGGAACGGGGGATTTGCCGACTTCTCAGTTTTTGAGTTAAAAGGTTAAGGTCCACGGAACAACATCAGCATAATTACTATCAGTCAGATTTCATTAGGATTCATCAGCGGAGAGCTTTTTCCTCGTCCCGCAGTGATCGTTCAATTCATTTCACCGCTGAATTAGCGTGTTTGTGCTCTTTTTTTAAGTTTTCTATTTCCTTATGCAAATTAGTTTGGTATTCAGTTTCTGTTTTTTTACCATCCCTGCAACCTTGCTGCCTCCTCTGTTTATCAAATTTTCACAAAGAGGACCACGGCTCCGCTGACGGCGGTTGTTTTAACGTCTGATCGGCGCCGAGCAGCCTGTTGTTGTTTTTCACACGGTGCGTGTTAATGTAGGTCACGGGTTCTTTGCGCTGTTTAAAGGAGAAGCCCCTGACTGCAGACCCGCGGACCTCAATGTGGGCGGAGTTAAACGTTTAACCCCGCTGTCACTATCATAGACAGTATATAAGGTCACTGCCCGATGTGAGTCGAGTGCAGATGTGAATTGCGCAGGCGTCACTTTGCGACAAGTAGCCTCCAGTATACTGTCTATGGTTTTGAGCTAACGTTAGCAATCAAACAATCATAGATAGCTAAATCTAGTGCCCTATATTTAGGGCACTAGCTAGCTAAAACGTTTTGAAATGACTGCTAGCTAAGATGCTAACGGCGTTTTGAGCTAACGTTAGCAATCAAGTAGCCTCCTACATGCTAACGGCGTTTTGAGCTAACATTAGCAATCAAGTAGCCTACTAGATGTTAACGGCGTTTTGAGCAAAAGTTAGCAATCAAGTAGCCTACTAGATGCTAACGGCGTTTTGAGCAAACGTTAGCAATCAAGTAGCCTACTAGATGCTAACGGCGTTTTGAGCTAACGTTAGCAATCAAGTAGCCTACTAGATGCTAATGCCGTTTTGAGCTAACGTTAGCAATGAAACAATCATAGATGGCCAAAACGTTTTAGTTAGTTTAGCTAACAGCTAATTCAGCTAACCGCTAGCTGACAGCTAGATTCAGTCTAAAATAACGTTAAGTCAAATTTAATGGGAAAAGCAGGCTACAGCTACATTAAGACTTTACAGTAAAAACAATAAAGACAAGTGTTGAGTGATTGTATTTTAAATGAGCACAAGTAAAGTAGAACTGACGTAACAGCTGTTATATATGTTAACGGTTATTTTCAAGTTTTATTTTGAGGGTCTTAAACTAATGTTAGCTTGCCTGTGAACAATGTTGGAGAGTGGGCGGGGTTAAACGTTTAACTCCGCCCACATTGAGGTCTGCAGTCAGGGGTATATGGTTTAAAGTGTCGAGCCGTTCTCACTCCAAACTCGTCAAATGCTGGCGCTTGGTCAGAGTCTCTCAGCGTCAGGTACCGATGCAAAAATCCCCCTTCGGCGTCTGTATGGGACACACCGGGCAGAGCAGCAGCTCGCCAGCGGCGCTGTAAGATGATGTAGTGTTAAGAGAGACAACGGCAGAGAGTAGTGTGAAAGACTGAAATCTGCGTAAGGGGGGTAGGTTGGGGGTTGGGTGAGTCATACAACACACAGTCTGTATACTGTATTACCAACCAGACGGCCGCCCGTTGACAGAAAAGCCAGTCCAAATGATCAGTCGTGTTGGTCCAAAAAGTGCAACAGAACACGGCAACGAGACGAGACGTAATACGTCTCTATAGCAGCAGGCGGCGCTAATCTGTATTGTTGCCCAGGAAATGAAAACCGGCACCTGATTGGACGAACACGTCACATGGGGTTTGTTTTCTCCGGAAATTCAAAAGCCAGACTGTCACGGCGGCTCGTTCAGAATACGATATCTCATATTGGACTAAAATAGTTCACCGAAACGTGTTTCTGAGAACATTTTAAGAGAGAAACAGGCCGTGATGCAGTTGCTGAATCTGTCTTCATTTCAGATCAACAAAGGTCTATTTAAAAGGTTTTCGTCAGATTTTGAGAAACTCTAGTCACCTCATCCTGCTCGTCATTTCCTGGTGAGTCCCGACTGCCCCGCCTCCGACTGAACATGTCAGGTCGGCCAAAATGAATGCCGACAGCCCCCAGACTGATGACGGCACGAGACACACCGAACAGACTCTAGTCACTGACCTCGCCAGACTAACGGCCGATCATCGGCTAAGTGGGTCCCGGCTTTAAGCGTGACTATTTCCGAGACCGGGGTTTGTGTCCTGTTCTTGTCCTGCGTTTCACAGAACATTTTATAACCCCACCCACGACCTTTTCCTAAACCTAACTGTCCCGTTCTCATGCCTCATGTCAGTTAAACGTATGTCCCGACCCAGCGCGTCTAAATCTGACGCTAAAGGAGACTTTATGCGTCAGTAACAAACAAGCAAAGGCACCTGACCAAGCGTCCCCTTTTGACGCGCTGAGAGTGAGAATACGTGTTGAATGTGTGCACCATAGCACAAACACACATTCATCCATCTTCAGCTGTTTGACCTGAAGATGGATGAACCCCCGCCCCAATAATTACTCGGACAGTTTTCTGGCCCACTAGTTGCTGAAGTGTTCATTACATCCCACAGCAATACATTTCTGTACAGAGTGAACTATTTGGATGACTAAGTGCTGGGTAACAATGACATTTTACCAGAGGAGCTCTACTCCAAATCAGTTGATTTTAGTGGGATTGCTGCGATCAGTAGATTAGTTCATGGAGGCAACATTGCTTTGTTGTGGAGTTGTGAAGTTTGAGGTGCAGCTTCACTTTCGTAAACATTATACCTGCTAAACATTAGCACATTAGCATTGTTAGCCTTAAGCTCAAAGCACTATATAGTAGGGCTGTCAAAATTAACGCGTTAATTTTTGCGTTAATTTTTTAATATTTAACTTGTTAAAAAAAATTAACAAAATTAACGCAGCTGTGTTTGTTTACTTCATGTGGCGGCTAAAAAAAACGTAATACGTCTCCATAACACCAGGCGGCGCTACTCTGTATTGTTGCCCAAGTAATGAAAACCGGCAGCTGATTGGACGAACGCGTCACATGGGTTTGTTTTCTCCGGATATTGAGAGCCAGACTGTCATGGCGGCCGTTCAGAATACGATCTCATATTGTACTAAAATAGTTCACTGAAATGTGTTTCTGAAAACATTTTAAGCGAGAAATAGGCCTTGCAGTTGCTGAATCTGTCTTCATTTCAGCTCAACAAAGGTCAGTTTAGAAGATTTTCGTCAGATTTTGAGAGACTAGTCACGTCACCTCACTCCGCTCGCCATTTCTGGGTGAGTCCCGACTGAACCTCGCTCGGGAGATGAACTGAACTCTCGGCTCGTTGGAGATGAACTGAACTCTCGGCTCGTTGGAGATGAACTGGACTCTCGGCTCGTTGGAGATGAACTGAACTCTCGGCTCGTTGGAGATGAACTGGACTCTCGGCTCGTTGGAGATGAACTGCTCCTCGCCTGTAAAGTAGACGAGAGCAGGCGACAGCAGCCGGGGACGGTGACAAAAATCTGCTCTCAAGTCAGACAGTTTCTAGCCGTTTCAGCAGCCTTCAGCAGGACTAAATAAGCCAAACTGTTGCTGCTGTTGTTCTGAAAGATATTAAACTTTCTGAACTTAGCAGAACCTTTCCTTGTTTGTTTTTTTCTTCATATTTGCAAAGTTAAATGATTTAGCATTTAAATATCCATTATTATAAGCTTCAGTCTCAATTTAAAAAAGCGATTAATCGCGATTAATTACATCAAATTGTGCAATTAATTAGTTAATTTTTTTTAATCGATTGGCAGCCCTACTATATAGGTATACCTATATCTTAAGAGAGACTTTATTTAAAAAAAAAATGTATATATTGATAATGATGCTTTTTAATGTTTGTATTTTTAAATTTAAATTATCTTTTTTAAGATTTTATTATTGTATTTTTAAGACTTTTTCACCCCAAATTTTCCCAAAAAAATAATGTATTGTTTTTTTGTGCATTTTTTAGGTGTTATTTTTGTGTCTTAGTTTCCTCATCAGCTCAACAACTAATTAAAAGGGAATCAATCAAAAGAGAAAAGCTGCAAAGATGGCGCTAGAGGCTTCTAACACACGTGCAGTCACACGTGTGTGTGCATGCACGTGCATGTGTCAGTGTTTATAGTGTGTGCGTGTGTGTGTTTTTATAGTGTGTGTCTTTGTTTATAGTGTGTGTGTGTGTGTGTGTCTGTGTTTATAGTTTGTGTGTGTGTGTTTATAGTGTCTGTGTTTATAGTGTGTGTCTGTCTGTCTGTGTTTATAGTGTGTGTGTGTGTTTATAGTGTGTGTCTGTCTGTCTGTGTTTATAGTGTGTGTCTGTGTTTATAGTGTGTGTGTGTGTGTTTATAGTATGTGTGTTTCTGTCTGTCTGTTTGTGTTTATAGTGTGTGTGTGTGTGTGTGTGTGTGTGTGTGTGTGTGTGTGTGTGTGTTTTCGTAGCATTGGCGGACGTATAGGCAGGGATAATAGCTACACAAGTCTTTACAAAGCGATTAGTCGTGAACCAATTAAGCGAGCGGGGTGGAGTTGGGGAGAGAATTGTTTTCGGCCTGATACTCGTTCTTTTAATTTGCAACTTTTCATCAGTTTGGGCTCAAAGAAAGAACAAGCCGATTAGAAAACAAAGACAAACAACGTTTCAGCCCGATAATGCCGTTTTGATTTATTCTTCCCTTGTTTGTCTCTCTCTCGCCATTCATCGCCACCTCTCTCTCTTGCTCTCTCGCTCTCTCTGATGAAAAAACGTGTTCTCACTTTCAGCTGTATCATGTATTTGCGTTTATGTGACTAAACCATTTCTCTGTTGTTTTTTCTCGTCATCTTGCCTCTTCTTTGCAACGCTTTCCGGTCTTTCTTTTGGTCTCTTTTTAATCTTTTTTTTTTTTTTTTTTATTATTTCTGTTCCTGTGTTTCACTACATCTGTCTCTCTTTTTCTCTTCATCTTCTCTTCCTGTCAGGTGAGCACTCAGTCAGCTGTCAATTACGCCGCCAGATCAGCACAAGCCTCAGTGAAACCGCCCGCCTCGAGGACCACCGTCAGTGTAAGTTAACTTAACAAACACACACACACACACACACACACACACACACACACACACACACACACACACACACACACACACACACACACTTTGACTGGTAGTGTATGTATGTATGTATGTATATATATATATATATATATATATATATATATATATATATATATATATATATATATATGTATATATATATATATATATATATATATATATATATATATATATATATATATATATATGTGTATATATATATATATATGTATATATATATATATATATATATATATATATATATATATATATATATATATATGTATGTATATATGTGTGTATATGTATATATGAATATGCATATAATAAAACAGCTAGTAAGTCTGGTACATTCAGAAAATTACATCACTTTACTGTAATGCATTCAGGAAAAAAACAGGAAAAGATAACACTTATTACAATGTCATATTACAATATCCAACCTTTAACACACAACACACATACACACACAAGAAAGAAGTCACAATACACACACATACAAGAAAGAAGTCAAACCTGGTGTTTTAGCATTTTCCGCATCACTTAGCAATCACTGGAGACTTTTAGACTTTTAGTTGTGTGATTACTGAATGGGGTTTGGCAGCGTTCTGCTCTGAGATTATGTATTTTTAAACCAATCACAGAAAGTCAGAACAAAGGTTCGCAAGCTGCGATTTGCAACATGAGATCCAAACAAACACCATACTTGTTGTGACCCATGCAAGAGTATGCAGGAGCCCTGCCAGGCTCAGGCTAAATTATCTGCGATTCTCAAGCTAGCGAGTGAGCTGCTGAAATAAAAGAGTTAAGGTAGTCGATGGAGGCACATGACTCAGCAGTCATGATTCCAATATCTTTGTGTAACATAAAAATGTATTAATCATAAAAACTGATGAATCAGGCATTCAAAGCTAACCTCTTCTTGTATATGAAGTCACATTTAATCAACACCTCCTTTGTTTTATGTTTTATGGAGTTATTCATCTTGAGTAAAAGCTTTCACAAAGCTTTGGAGACAACTTGGATTGTCAGCTTTGACACTGATGGAGTGTTTTTACATTTGGAGTAATCACGAGTTCATATTGCTGGAGTTCTGCTACAGAGAGGAACACTGATGTAGATATGTTTCCTGTCTTTCATGATTATTCCAAATTAAATTACTGGAATATTTTCCTCCAGTGTTCCTGTGAATGATTAGATCATTTCAAACACTGTGTTTGACTGTGTGTGTGTGTGTGTGTGTGTGTGTGTGTGTGTGTGTGTGTGTGTGTGTGTGTGTGTGTGTGTGTGTGTGTGTGTGTGTGTGTGTACAATGTGTGATCCAGGCTGCACACAAGCAGTGAATTTGTTTTAACATCATCTTTTCTATTTTTACTCAAATCAAACCAGGAAGCTTCTAAACACGAACAAAGGCCATCACTGACTTTGTGCGTGTGTGAGTGTGTGCGTGTGTGTGTGTGCAAAATGTCTGTCTGTCTGTCTGTGATGTGGCTGCCCTATGGGCGCCTCCAGGGCTCAGCAAAACCTACTGCCCCCATACTCTCTCTCTCACAGACACACACACACACACACACACACACCCCTGAAGGCAGGGCATGAGAGTCCAGGTAGAAACTGACAGCCCAACAGCTGCAGGTTAGACAGACATGTTGTACACACACATACACACACACACCAAAGGACAAACATGCATACACACTTAAGTAAAGAAATACACACATGAAAGTGCAAAATCAAGCTCTGCACACACACAACTCATGTAAACCCACGACAAAGGACACACACAGACACACACACACACACACACACACACACACACATCATACTGGTGATGTGTACAGCTGGTCCTGACCCCCATAGCGTGCCCCAGTCTAGCCCACCTGTTCTCACACACACACTGTACACAGACACACACACACACACTGTACACAGACACAGGTGCAATTAAAGCAATTGTGAATGCGGCTCATGATGTGCTCTGTGACCCAGACAGCAGAAGGTCTGCAGCAAAACACACAGGAGAGAGACTGTGTGTGTGTGTGTGTGTGTGTGTGTGTGTGTGTGTGTGTGTGTGTGTGTGTGTGTGTGTGTGTGTGTGTGTGTGTGTGTGTGTGTTCAGGTTTCATCACTGATTCGTGTTTGCAAAGTTTCATAGAAAGGCCGAGCAGAAAACAACAGAATATCTGACACACGGGAAGAAACTGCCCAGTGGATAAACCTTAAATACAGTAAAATGTTCCAATAAATAGAATAAGATCATTTGTGTGAGAGTAGAAATACGGCAAATAAATCCGGGTTAGAGGGTTAGATTTAACGTCATTATTGGCACGACAGTGATGCGGCTAGGACCGAGATGCTTGCGCAAAAGGTTACCAACAAAAATAAAAGTTAGAATCAAACTGTATTCATATTGTGGGGCAATTCGCTCAATGATTTCTAGTCCCTCTCTGTTTAGTCATCCAGCTAACTTAAGCTAACGTTAGCTTTGTAGAGATCCTAGGATTTCCCAAACTGAATAATTACCGCAAATATAAACACCAAACTGCTTTACTAGCTGTATCCTGTTATAACTAAGATATCTGCTGAAATAAAAATAACGTTTCCATCGACAGATTTAGCTCCCGTACGTCCACGAAAATCACATTTAGCAGCTAGTTTCAAGATAGTGCCGAGCAACGGCACAGCTGATCCAAACATATCCAGTGAAAGGTAACTTCAGAGCCTTGTAACAAATAAGCTGTTTAATCCGATGAATCACTTTATATACTAGTTGGAGAGCTTCTGTGGGTTCCACTGTGCTTCCTGAATTACTTAACATGAATACAAATGTTTTTAGACTTTTTTCTTTTAATTCAACTCTGTAATGTTGACACAGAAATGGCGGAGTGATATTTTAAGTGATGCGCCAGGTGTGCTTAAATGGCCCTGCTTGTGCTGTCGTGCTGATTTGAGCATGTTCTTAATGTCAAGTTGACCAATCAGATTGCCTGGTCGGATCTACTTGTTGTATAATTACAATATATTACAGAAGAAAACCGGTACAAACAACATCAGTAGTCAAAGAAGAGAATCGAGATTATAGCTTCTTATTTTCAAAGTCAGTAGTTTCCTAAAACAGCTGCTCACTGTAGTTTTTATAAAACAAACAAATAGAAAACGACTGAATATCTGATACATGGGAGGAAACGTAGAATAGAATAAAATAAACA
The DNA here is from genome assembly GCF_004354835.1 of Perca flavescens. Classification (NCBI taxonomy): domain Eukaryota; kingdom Metazoa; phylum Chordata; class Actinopteri; order Perciformes; family Percidae; genus Perca; species Perca flavescens. The sequence goes on along the minus strand of NC_041350.1, from coordinate 3,713,017 downwards.
CAACACAGGTAGTTTTAATTGTATATCTGACTTATTGGATGTGGATGCAACTTAAATAGAGTAAAATGTCTTGGGAATATATTAATCCAATTTGTATGAGCGAGAGATCATGAAAGCAATACACGATAAAGCAAAATATAACAGAATGAAAGAGAACGTCATTATTTAATCATAAAAAGAACTGAATGGCTAATAAATATTACAAGAGCAGAATACATTTAGAATATATTACAGATCTGTTCAAAGACGAGTTTACTTATTCAAGTTTATTCACGTTACGCGTTTAGTATTCATGTCATTAGAAGAAAATAGCTTAATTTACATAGTTACATTGTTGATGAACGCGATATCTCAGGAACACTATGAGGGGATTTCTTTAAATTTGGCACAAACGTCCATTTGGTCTTATGCTGCCTTCCAGACACAATTTTTAGCCTGTAAGTTACGACTTCAAGTCACGACTCAAGACTTGGTAGCGTTCAAGGCAAAGTCACGACAAACCCTTCTAGCTAACATTAGCTAGCGGCTACCTACCGTAAATTAGTTATGTTTCCTATTAAGCAAAGCCAGTGAGTCAACATGAAAAACAGCAAAATGCACTACATTTTTAATTAGTTGAGGAGTGAACAACATTTAAAAAAATCTCTCTTTCTCTCTCTCTTTCTTTCCATCCATCCAGAGACTACCTGTGTTGGGAGCAGGAACCTCTAGGATCCAGCTTTAAGGGAGCTATCTCCATCTCCCCCCACCCCTGCTGAGCTGATCTCCCTCCTTGGCTTGGTCTCTCCTGGAGGCCCCCCTCTGATCTCCCAAATCTCACTGCTGGAACCCAACGGATCGTTAAGGAGCTGGACTGAAAACTCATCCAGCAGTTTCAGGGTTATACCTAACAGCTGATTTCAACTTTTTCACAGTAACACTGGGCCTGATTTCAGGGTTGAACTTGTACGCTTCTGAGTGATAAGGAAGCAGCTTTTAGGGTTGGCCTGAGCATATTTCTGAGTTAGACTGTAAACAACACATACACTTTACATCAAACTACAGTTTTAACGGGATGAAGAAGAAGATTTCAGAAAGAGAAAACGTTGTAGTAACAATCCAACAACCATTTAAATGTGATTAAGAAATTGTTTTTTTAGAATAAAAAATGAGACAATGCAGTATATTGCATGTGCGAGAGCCAACCGTTTCACAACGGATAAGGAGCAGATAAGAAGTCTCCAGGCGAAAAACTTTGTCACAGTGAAATCCCATATTTCTGAAAGGAAGATGACGAAGAAGAATGGATTAGTTTTCAGCAGCTGTAGAGAGATATTTCACAAATGAGTCAGAAGGTTACATCAAATTGGGCTAAACAGGAAAAAACTCTCCCAACAAAATTTAATGTAAAACTTTTTACATCTAAGTGCAGGCAACCCAGAATCACCTTGATTTATTTTTTACGTGTGCTTTTTTTATATATATTATTTTATAATGTTCTAATATATATTTTGGTGTGTCATGGTTTGGTTCTAAGGCACAGAAGATAGACAATGCCACTTGATAAAACCAGAATTTTGAGTCTGACAAAGCTTTGGATGTAAGTGATGTGGAGAAATGGTGTTGGACTGAGCTGAAATCAGATGGAATTCACAGATTAACACAAAGATGGACCCTTGAGCTTCCTTATATATTCCCATGTTGATGCTACTTACTGTTGTTTTGCTGGAGGCTGGTTGCCCAAAGAAATGTTAGACGATACAACCCGTTCTCTCTCCCAACTCGTAAAATACTGACGCTTGATCAGTGTCTCTCAGCATCAGATACCAAAAAGACGCAAAAATCCCCCTTCTGTACGAAACGCACCGGCCAGAGCACCAGCTCGACCTCGGCGCTGTAAGATGACGTAGCATTAAGAGCAACAAGGGTAGAGAGTAGTATGAAAGACTGTGGGGGACTTTTACCCAGGAGACTGAGGTTTGTGTCCTGTTCTTGTCCCGCGTGTCACTGAAACATACATTTCGTAACCCCACCACCCATCTTTTCTTAAACCTAACCGTCCCGTTTGCGTGCCAACTTTAAAATAGCACACCTGTCAGTTAAACATACGTCCCGACCCAGAGCGTCAAAAAGTGACGTCAAGAGTCCTAACCAAGCACGTTTAGATATGACGCTAAAGGGCTGGACGGGAGTCCCGAGAGCATCAAAAAGTGAAGCCATTAGTCCCGACCCAACGCGTCTAAATCTGACGCTAAAGGAGACTTTTTGCGTCAATAACAAACGCCAAAGACACCTGACCAAGCGTCGCTTTTTGACACGATGGGAGTATGAATGTGTTGGACGATACGGTATACGAAATACTTTACTGTCCCTTTAGGGAAATGTGTATTTGGACTCCAAGCTGCAGACATAAATAATTCCTTGACAGTTAAAGTATTACACACACATACTGTAATAAAAACATACTGCAGTCCCTCCAGAAAAACGAGATGACGCGATTGCATAATTCAATGTATAATCAGCCAGAGTCCGCATATTTATGCGGGGGCCGCATTTTTTCAAATACGCCGCACTTTTGCCGCATAAATTGCCGCATAAATTGCTGCATAAATTGCTGCATAAATTGCTGCATAAATTGCCGATTTCCGTGCAAAATATGCAGGGCTTGCATGATTTCATAATCCCCGTATTTTCATTACAAAAAAGTCACATAATATATCTTAACAAAAGTTGAAAAATGTTGCCTTTACTTCACACAAGAGCAGCCATTTTCCCATGTTGCCATGGGAACGTTATGAAGTGACGTAATTATGCGACGTGTACTTCATCTAAAAGCAGGGTGTTGGGGAATCACATTTTCTCTTTTTCATCAAACTGAGGTTTTCCACAATTTCATCGCATAAAATTGCATAAATATCTCACATATTCCATCGCATTTTTTAAGAAAACGTGCCGCATAATCAAGGATTTTTGCCCGCAACAATCATAACAAAACTCTGCATTTTTCTGGAAGGACTGATATTGCACGTAACACATATTTCCCTCATCCCCCAGTGAAACACTATGAAACGTGTCTACTGAGTTATGAGACGCCGATTAAGAATGGGGACTTTTATCTTCCTACGTAGCTAGCTAGCTACAGAGCTATGTACATCCCTGAGTGCAGGTGAGATCGACACAGCTGTAAAGGTTGTTGTAAGTCGACTAACACCAGTTAAGACTCTTATATTTCCTTTGATTGCGATCCTATCGACTGCTACCTCAGGTTACGTGTCCACTGGAAATGACGTCGGTTGACGAGACTAATTGGTTGAGACAAAACGAGACAAAGTGATCGCCACTCCCATTCAGAAATGGGCCGACACGAACACAATATCACACTGACCGACAAACACATTCTCACTCCCAACTAGTCACATACTGACGCTTGGTCAGGACCAGGTCTTTAAATGAACTTATTGGATCACCAGCCGATATAGCTAGTGGATTTTTAAAGTTACCGGCCAATCACATTTTCCGATAGCCACGTTTGTTTGTTTTTTTCACTAACTAACTTTGCTACTTAATTTCAGCCTCTGTCTAGTTTCGCGCTGTTTGTCTTTTCCGTCTCGGCATAGCTCGTAATCACGCTAGGCACGTAGCCAATGGTTGTATGACACGTCATAACCTAGTGTTCAAAGAGACGCAGTGTTATCTGCTTCATTCATCACCGGCCAAATTGGCTAATAACTTTACAATGTTACCTGCCAAAATTAATTTGTACCTGCATTTGGAGGCTTGGCGGGTGTCAATTTAAAGCCCTGACTAGGACCCCTTTTTAATGCTTTGTTTTAGGACTCCATTGGGATTTTTCTTTTTTTTATGTCCTGTGTATCTCCCTGGTGTCATTTTTCAACGTGTAGGGTAAAACCACTTAGCTAGGGTTAGGAAGAGATTGTGGGTCGGGTTAAAAGATGTGAGATGTGTCTGTGAAAGAGAGAGAGATTGAGAGGGAGAGAGAGAAGGAGAGAGAGAGAGAGAGAGAGGGAAAATGTGAAGGAAATAGAGACAGAGAAAAGACAAAAGGCAACCAGGATAAAGACAGTTTGTGTGTGTGTAAGTCATGGACTACAAAAATACCTAAAAACCACAACATTTTGCTATATTTCGTATAGTTCAGGACCCCTTAGCTTCACCTTTTAAAGCTCTGTGTTAAACCACTTAGTTAGGGTTAGGAAAAGATTGTGGTTTGGGTTAAAAGATGTATGTTGGATCGGCACACGGAAACAAGCGGGACACGATGGATGTCCTGGTAAAGGTTTTGTGTGTTCTTTGACCCAACTGCCTCCAAGCTAGGAGTTTTGGTCTTTATTACTACTCCCTACCATTATCTCTGCTCACCGTACGCCATCTTACCGCGCCGTGTTGGAGATGTTACTCTACCCAGTGCGTCCCATACAGACGCTAAAGGGTGCCTGAGCGAGCATCAGTATGTGGCGAGTTGGAAGCGAGTGAAACAAAATGGCACCTCAGTTTAACCCAACTTTTAATACCACTTCTGAACATGTTTGTCGGATAACAGTGAATATGTTTAAAAGGTCACTAATATTTCACTAATATTCCGAATATGACAATATTCCAAATTTTATACAGGTCATTTAAACAGCATATTTCGTTTGGATATTCAGAATAAGGCCTTTTTCCGAATTTAGCATTTTCCAATTAAGATGTGGGATATTCCAGTATTATTCAGGTTTTAGAGGCCTTCTTTGGACATGTATACAGCGCATTCGGAAAATATCCGTCTCAATCTGGGTTTTTACCGCAGTTTCCGGTCAGCTCTGCGTTGCTATGGTTGTTGTACACAAACCAAACAGCGTGGTCGCACGGTCCAACAAGTCCCCCCCCGCTGAAATACTGGAGAAAAAAAATCCGATTTTGCACAGCTACTTGTAAACGGGAATATTAGTGGAATATTCACTTTTAGTAGCCATGTACACAGCTTAGTTGGAATAACGTCTTTTTTCGGAATAAGAGCAAAAACTGGAATATTATGTGCATGTGAATGTAGTCACTGTCTATATTAGCAATTAAAGCTGCTTTAAGGAATTGTTGACCACTAGGGGGCAGCGGGACTCGTATACCATGGGCTAATCAAGTTGTTCTGGCTAAAATGTATAGATACCCAGAGTTGCTGATACTTTTCTGTTTCACTTAAAGTGGCTATTTGAAACTTTCAGTTTGTGTTGATTCGCTTTGGACAGAAGCGGTAGTCTTTTCACCACACCTGCTGTCGTAAAGATCTTAAAGGTCATATGGTTGCAAAGAATGTTTTGCTCGGACAGAAAATCATTCATTTACGATAAGAGAATAAGTTACAGATGCATCGTTGCATTTCAAGTGTTTCATACGGTAACTCAGCCTACTTTTGGTACTTCTGGGTCCCTGTGTCACCGGCCGGAGCATTAAGAGATTGTTGTAGCAGCCAACGTAATCTGCCCCAGTATCAGCCATAACTACAACAGATAACTTCTAAAATAAAATAAAAATACAATCAGGCTCAGTGGCGGACTGGGACCAAAATTCACCCCTGAAAAATTCCGTCCCTTACCGGCCCAATTTCAGACAGTGGACATTATTTGCTTTATAATTGCATAAACCAGGCTCATGTGAGATTATGGCAGCAGCAGCATGAGGTGCACTTACAGGCTTTCATAATTACATAATGCACACACTGAAGCAATTCTTAACACCTTCAAATAAACTACCATGGCACCATATTAGAATAGATTTGAGATGCTTCCATATTTAATTGTTGTTATAAATTATTATAACATACTTAAACACCCAAAAAACAAAAGTACGAAGACATAGCGGACCAGACGCAAGCTTTTATTTTGAAAAGTAGAAGCCCAACGGCACCAGACTGGAGGCTCCAGGCTGCAGCCGTACAGTCTTGCATATTTTTTATCAAACTAATGTGATACACCAGTGTTGGCGCATTTTTTTATTTTTCCCAGTGGCACAAATCGGCCCAAGAGTTCATCGGCCCTTTCCAGATTTCCAGTCCGCCTATGATCAGGCCTGTATAAATAAATCTCCTGCTACCCTTTACCTGGCTGGATATTCACTAACACAGGCTTTTCCGGTGTTACCGAAACACGGAAATCTGTGACCCATCAGAATGTGTGCTCTGTAGTGCCGTCTACCTGCCGTAAATCATTTTGTAACTTCACGGGAAAAATCGGACAAACATGAATAAAAACTTTATAAAAATAGCGTTTTTTTCACTGTTAGTCTCTAGTTTACTGTTACAGGTCATCTGTGATCATCAGATGGAACATTACTCAGTTTCAGAAACATTAAAAAGTTACATATAGTCACTTTAACGTTACGCAGTTCCATCATTTTTCAGTGTTTTTTCTGCTAGATGTAGATCAGAGTCTGTCATTTAAGCAAACCAGCTAAGTGTTTTTGTTCTTTTTTCTTCACATCATGCCTCACAAACTTCTTCCAGTCTTCTCAGTATTGTTCTGCCACCACTTGGACACAAACACATCTTCAGACAGTTGTGCATGACTCCTTACTGTATCTCAGTCTGTAACGCTGCAGTTGTGTACACCCTGTTATCTTATAAACACATTGTTAAAACTGTATGCTGCGGTGTTGCAGCACAAGTAGCATGTGACTTGCTAACAAATAGCACCTGGTCTGTATCTATAGATGATGTCAGTATTCATAATCCGTCACTGTGACAAACTCCGTAGATCTATTTGCAGTTGTAGCTGTGCTAGAAGCTCGTCCTCCTGTAGTATCGGCACCGCGCTGCAGCCTGTGAGTTATATAAACTGTACACAGCCACACAGCCTCTGTAATCTGGAAAAGTGGACAAAAATGTTTAAGCTATCATAGAGAAATATTTAAATGGTGGGAATAACTTGCTTTTAACGGATAAGGAGACCTCTTGTCATGATTTACAGATGCTTTGTTGAGAGATTGAAAAGATTGCGTTAGTGTTAATAAAAGCTACAAATATTAAGATTTGTTAAAAGATCCACTTTTGTTGAACTTTACAGGATACAAAGAGGCATATAAACTGTATTCCACTGTATTTGTAGAAGCTAAAACTTAAAAATAAAGCAAACTATTATCTCAAGCAGTAGTGAGGAAATGGAATTATTACCAGCCATCGTACAAACTGGTAGACTTTGATTTGCCCATCTGATTCATTTCTAGAGTTGATTTTGAGTCAAAACTCAAAAATGCCATTGTGGTATTAAACACATTAGTATTGTTTGCTTTCAGTTCCCGAACAAGAAAAGACTCGTAGTCAGTCCAGTCAGTTTGTATTAAAAAATTTGGAGGTAAACTCTCAACTTGTCCAACGTATTGGCTAACAGTGATTGCTCAAAGGTAGTTTCATGTTAGAGGGAGAACGTATTGATAATGCTTGGTGAATTCTCTGTAGATCTCATTTGGGAAGGGCAGGGTCAGCACAGTTTATATATACCACCTCATGAACCGTTAAGTGCAACTTGGTGGTGGTAAATTCTAAATGTGCCAACTTCCTTGTTCATGAGAAAGGACCTGAATTTACCATTAGTTTTCTCTAGAGGCTAAACTGATATGCTCGGAGAATTAGTCAAGAATTATAGGATGTACCTGCTGCTAGTGTTGTAGTCAAGACCCCCTAAAACCGAGACCAAGTCATCACCGAGACCAGAGTGTATCGAGACCGAGACTTTGAGGGGTTGAGTCCGAGTCAAGACCAAAACCTGAGCAGTGCAAGTCCCACACTGCATGACACGATAAAATGTGGAAAATGCTAACCATAGTCAATCTTGATCAGAAGGATCCACATCCCCATAAAAAAATGAAAACGGATATACTTCTTTTGGTTCAGGTGGCCAAATTTGAATACCGACAATTTGGTTGGCATCTCCCAGACAGCCAGAGCTTCTATTCCTGTCGTCCGCATTCACTTTGTTGGGAGTGTGTTCATGTTGCAATAAAAATGCAATCAACTACAGTTAACTTTCAACAAACCTCACAGAAGGCCTACATCCAATCGCAGATCTGACGTTAACACATAAATCAGAGTCAGTTTAGTGATAGCCCTGCAGTTGTGGTTTCGACCGGTCTTGAAATAAAATCCTTTAAAATCCTCTTTATCTGAGACCGAGACAAGAGCGAGTAACAATGCAGTCGGTTCTGAGACTGAGACTTTCAAAAACTGGTCTGGGACCCGGTCTCGAGACCAAGAGTACTACAACTCTGACTGCTGCCATAGCAGTGGATGAAGTCGCTGTGGTCTGAATCATGCCGCTCTCACTCCCAACTCGTAAAATACCGACGCTTGGTCAGTGGCTCTCAGCGTCGGATAGTATTAAGAGCGACAACAGAGGGAGTAGTAGGAAAGAACGAAAATCTGTGTAAAGAAGGTCGGTTTGGATGGAGGATGGGTCAAACAACACGGGACTTTCACCCAGGAGACCCAGGTTCATGTCCCGTTCTTGTCCCGCTTGTCACTGAAACGTACATTTTGTAATCCCACCCTCGATCTCTAATCGTCACGTTCTTGTGCCACATGTCAGTTAAATGCGCGTCAGACTGTGACACCAAGAGTCCCGACCAAGCGCGTCCAAAAGTGAAGCCAAAGGCCTGGGCGCGAGTCCCGAGAGCGTCAAAAAGTGACGCCAAGAGTCCCAATCAAGCGTATCGGAATATGTCACTAAAGGAGCTTTTTTGCGTCCGTAACAAACACCAAAGGCACCGGACCAAGAGTCGCTTTTAGACACGATGGGAGTGAGAATGTCTCAATCGATTGAATATAATGTTCACACCCATCCAATCAAATGTATCTCTACCTGAGTACATTCTGAACTCCACCTTTCCCCTCTCTGCTGGCAGCAGCGTCTGCAAAACCGAGGGTTGAACCATGAGTCCAAAAACGAGACAGCATATTTATCTATGCAACACGACCAAAGTTTGGCGAAAGCTGAAGCGGTGTTGTTGTGTAGATGTTGATGAATGTCGGTGGGGACGTGTGATGTTATTAATACTGCTGTATGTACGTACACGACTGTATCATGTATTCTTTTATTTCTTTTTCTTTTCTAGACAACTTCCTGAAACGATGATTAGCACAGCACTGGCGCTGGGGTTTGGGGATCGGTGTGTGTGTGTGTGTGTGGGAGAGAAAATAGGGTTGGAAATCTTTCAAATATAATTGTGTGCCTTGCTCTACTGTTATTACTTCTACTTTTTTTTATTATTATTAAAACCACCGCTTTCCCAGTTAGGTGAAGAAAACATGCAAGAAAAAATAAAACGAGAAACAAAATGAGTTTCGAAGCAAGGTTTGAGTTGAGCGTGTGTATATATGTAAAGGTGTGAGACCTCGGTGTACCATGCAGAGGGAGGAATGCTTGGTGTTTGTCTTTATTTAACTCTGTATGTGACCTGTGATGTGGAATATCTCTATTATTAGTACTGGCCATAAAGAGCTTGACTGCATGGTTCCTGCTAACTACAATGTAAAACCAACTGTTGACAAATAAACTTAATTTATTGGGAAAAATCAAACTTTTTTTGTGTGCTGTATTTTCTTCACTGTGTGTGTTGTTTTTAGAGGCCGTCCTTCCTTGAGAAACGCTCCCAGCCAGGCGTCATTTGTTCAAGCAGCGATTACGACCTATATTTAGGTTTCTAGTGGCGGCGCCCTCTAGTGGCCGTAGTAGTGCTGATGGGAGCAAAGCAGGAAGTAAGGTGACAAAGTATAGGGGCGCCAAATTTTCCAACATGACGACATGACTTCGCTTAAACATACACGCCGACTTTCTTAAGCCAAGTGGTGTGTTATCTGTACGCATTTTGAGCTATCCGCGTGTATGTCTACGCTTTTATACACCGGCCGTAAACATAGTTCGGTCTGAACTTGATCCGTTGTGGAGCAACTATGCTCCAACCAGAGCTGTTTGGACCAATTAAACTGTCAGGGCAGGCTTTATACGATGATGGACAGATGATCAGCAGTAACGTAATCAACCACGTCACCAAAGAGCGCTTGGGTTGAATTTGTTTATAACTCCATTGCTCTGATTGGTTGTAGGTCTAACCGCTGCTCTGATTGATTGTAGGTCTATCCAATTGAGTGCAGAGGCATTTTTTTTTCCTGGTTCACGTGAAACACGCCTGTCAGTACCCGATCCGTTCCACCTGCACGATCCGTTCTGCGCATGCGCAAGATGTTCACGCATGCGCTGTGGTACGAGGATTTACGACACTACCCAATCTGTTCCCACGCTAGCCTCCAGCTAACGTTAGTTTAGCTAATAGCTAATTCGGCGGACCACTAGGTGATTATAGTGGTCTGCGGTTAGCCTCCACCGGGAAGTTAACGTTAGTTTAGCTAACGGTTAATTTGGCTAACCGCTAGCTGATTGTAGCGGTCTGCCGTTAGCCTCCACAGTTAAGCTAACGTTAGTTTAGCTAACAGCTAATTCGGCTAACCGCTAGCTGAGAGAGCATGTAAACGTTAAAAGACCCTCAAAATAAAACTTGAAAATAAACATATAGAACAGCTGTTACGTCAGTTCTATTTACTTCTTGTGCTCATTTAAAATACAATCACTCAACACTTGTCTTTATTGTTATTACTGTAAAGTCTTAATTTTGCTGTAGCCTGCTTTTCCCATTATGTTTGACTTAACGTTATTTTAGACTGAATCTAGCTGTCCGTTCTGCCTGCACGATCCGTTCTGCGCATGCGTTATTTTAAGCTGTCGGCTAGCGTTTAGCCAAATTAGCTGTTAGCTATCCCGGTGGAGGCTAGGGAGGCTAGCATGGAGGCTAGGGAGGCTAGCGTGAAACAGATCGGGCATCATAGTTTTGATGCCTTCAGTGAGAATCTACAATGTAAATAGTCATGAAAATAAAAAGGAAACGCATTGAATGATAAGGTGTGTCCAAACTTTAGGCCTGTACTGTATGTACCCGTGTATATATGCCGTCAATGCAGCCAAGAGCATGCCAGACCTGTAGGTGGCAGTGTAACGAGAAGCTCAAGCCCACGTTAGCCAATCAGAATCCCGACAAAGCAACAACAGCAACCAATCACGTCCTCTTTCTCTCTCTCGGCTGCCTAAACTTCCGTTTGTCTCAGTTTACGTGCAAACGTGCAAACAAAGATTTCCAAAATCTCCACTTTGGCCGGAGTTTTTAGAAATAATCGTTTTCTGTGATAAAAACAGGGTTTTCGTGTAAATGAGAGGCCAAACCGCAGGAAAATATCTGCGTCTTCCGTTCGTGTAAACGGGTCCTCATACTGACCACGTCAGGCTAGTAGATGCCGAGTGGAGAAAATGATTTAACACATATGAAATGTAGTACTGTGATAGAAATTCTAACACATTGGTGAAATAAGGCTTCAGTCAACAAGTATTTTAAGTCTTTATTCTTTGCGCAAAAAATGTTCAGTACATCACAGAAGAGTCTGAGAGAAAGAACACAGGAACTTTACTTCTGTTGCCAGGCAGAAAAAGCCTGGTTGTGACAAAACTGAAAGGCCAAAGAAAGGTTAGAGGAAGTTTGAAGTGTCTCTGTGGTTATCAGAGAGGAACAAACAACTCGCTGTGTAAGCAGGGTCAAAAATGCGTACCTACATCCAGACCGACTGTTTAGACATTCTGTCTGATACATTTGTATAAAAGAAGAAACTCCAGATTCAGAAGAAAGACTAAGCACCAGTATAACTGATTAAAAATGTTCCATTACAGTAGTAAGTCACACAGGATGCATTTTACTGCGTGATGATGTGTCTGTTGTTTGGTCCTCAAAAGGTTAACCCAGTTAGAAAAAGATTCTCTGTGTGAGACAGTGGAGGTGTGGTGTGAGATTCTCACGGTCAATGAGTGAGACTGACAGTGTCACTGCATATTAGATATTTCCCATATCACAGTAATGATATACTGTAAGCTGACAGCATTGTGTAAGCAGTAATACTTCAGATATATGTCCAAATAAATATGTAGATTGTCCAGAACAAATGTATACGTTTTGTGTGATAAAAACCTGTAAACTTTCAGATATGATGATAACAACAGGGGAGTTCTTTTTTCAGACTTTTACTTTAATTACACGTTTCTACACTGTGGAATTTGCTACTTTTACTTTAACCCTCCTTTGACCCATTTTCAAAAAGTTTCTATATCAGAAATTTGGGGTTTCTTTCAACCAAATTGTCAAAAAATTTAATTTGGTTGTTTTATTCAATTTTATACCATTTGAAAATAAATTCATAAAAGAATGTCGGGAAAAGCTTCAAAAATGTGGGAAAAAAACTAATTTTGACCCAGAAAAACAAAACATTGCAACTGTTACTTAACCCTTGTTAAGTAACACTTTTTTTTTGATTGCAGAAAAACCCACCTCCCTCTAGCACCCGTACAGGAAGGCCAGTCAAACATAAAGCTGAAGGGAAACCCCAAAACCTGACTTTTGAACAGACTGTTCAGACAGCTGCTAGCCAATACTTCTGAGAAAACAGCCATGTAAGTAATTTTACCTTCAGCTATAGTTGATGAGTTACTGTTTGTGTGGCATTATTATTGGGTGACTTTTACAATAACGCTTTTTAACAAACTACGCAATAGGCCTGGGTGATATCACTCTCCACACATCCCTGGCCTCACACACACACACACACACACACACACACACACACAAAGAAAGGCTCTCCTACTGCTACAGCGCCCGCTCCACACTGCTGACATTTGCCTACAATGTTTTAATTGTTATTTTTTAATTGTTTTTAACACAGCTGTATATGTTGTTAGGCCTGGGAGGAAAACCTGTACCAGTAGGCCTACCAGTGTTTCCACTGGTAACGCCACGGTGAAAAACACGGAAGAGCTGTAGGCTAATGGATGCAACTAACTTCAGTTGTGTAGCTGTGTTTCATTAGTGTTTCAACAGGCCCTCCTTCTCTGGGAGGCCAAAGGAAGCATGTCCTCCCCATACAAATATCAAACATAATTTTAAATATATAAACTAAATTCATGATTCCCACGGTTGTGTTTTACTGATTTTGCCATTTCCCTGTCTGTCTCTCTCCCCCCCTCTGTCTCTCTCTCTCTCTCTCTCTCTCTCTCTCTCTCTCTCTCTCTCTCTCTCTCTCTCCCCCCCTCTCTCTCTCTCTTTCTCTCTCTCTGTTTCTCTCTCTCTCTCCCCCTCTAATTTTTGGTCCATATCATCCAGCCCTACTAAGAAATATTCTCATTAATTGTTACACAGTTTTAGTGTTGTAGTTTCATGTTATGTTATGGTCTCATCTCAGCTGAATAAGCAGTGTTTGAGTCTACAGCCACTTTCAATTCATCCTGAATGAGAAAACAGCCATGTAAGTAATTTTACCTTCAGCTATAGTTGATGAGTTACTGTTTGTGTGGCATTATTAATGGGTGAGCTTTACAATAACACTTTTTGAACAAACTACGCAATAAACCTTCTCTGGGAGGCCAAAGGAAGCCTGGCCTCCCTATACAAATATCAAACATCATTTTAAATATACAAACTAAATTCATGATTCCCACGGTTGTGTTTTACTGATTTTGCCATTTCCCTGTCTGTCTCTCTCCCTTTATCGCTCTCTCTCTCTCTGTCTCTCTCTCTCTTTCTCTCCCTCTCCCCCCCCCCCTCTCTCTCTCTCCCCCCTGTCTCTCTCTCTCCCCCCCTCTGTCTCTCTCTCTCTCTCTCCCCCTCTCTCTCTCTCTCCCCCCCCTCTCTCTCCCCCCCCCTGTCTCTCTCTCTCTCTCTCTCCCTCTGTCTCTCTCTCTCCCCCTTTCTCTCTCTCTTTCTCTCTCTCCCCCTCTCTCTCTCCCTCTTTTAATCAGTCTTTTACTGTTGTTGAAAACAACTGAAAGAGCTTTCTTAGAGATTTTCAAACAGGAAATGAAACCATGTCGTTGCATTTTATTTGGAGTCTGTTTTAATAAACGTGTGACATATCACGTGTGGCTTTGACTTACAACTGAACATTTAGCCCACTTAATAAAAAATACCTTGATATATATTGTGTATTGCCAGTAAGCTGAAAAATACAGAGATAGGATTTTTGGTCCATATCATCCAGCCCTACTAAGAAATATTCTCATTAATTGTTACACAGTTTTAGTGTTGTAGTTTCATGTTATGTTATGGTCTCATCTCAACTGAATAAGCAAAGTTTGGGTCTACAGCCACTTTCAATTCATCCTGAATGAAATGTCATTGCATGATCAAAACATTGTAAATATTGTAATGCTGCACTGTGTGAGTACAGATGCTGACTAGTTCTCATTTTCATTTTTAGCATGGTGTCTTTGGAAGTGGTTCTGTTGGTAGCGGTTTTGGGATTGATTGTGGTTGCAGTGGTGGCAGTCCTGGTGGCAAAGAATTGGAGGGGCCGCCAAGTAAGTATGTTCAACAATCTCTCCAAAGGAAGATTGTTTTGTCTAAGAAATGAAAAGATGGCACTATATGTAATCATTGCATTTAAATGTTAAAGCGCATTACACTTCCACAATATGTTTCAAATGTCAATAATCCTTTTTTTGTTTTGTAGAAAAACCAAACCAAATAAAGGCTGAGTGAAGAGTCCATTCCCCTACAATGAAAACTCAATGGAATAATGACTCAATAAAAAATTAAAACAAAGATGAAAGGCAATCTGTGGTTGTGAAGTACATTATCTGACATTTTTTCAACTAATAGTTTGCAAATTTATTTTTCCTGGCTGCATTTTGAACACATTAAGCTATTGATCCATTTTAGCTTAACACTGTAAAGGCCGGTTTATGCTTCTGCGTCAACTCCACACAGTAGCTGCGCCATCACTCCTACAGCGTCGTGACCCTTTCGGAGTTCTGCGTCAGCGTTGCTTTGCATCGCGGTGCATTTCACCGCCATAATGCTAGGGGGGGGATAAGTCTGAGGTTATTTGCGAGGTGTCTGCCAGCCAGTTTGTGTTATGTTAGCAAACAAACTTTAGCACAACTACCCACAAAGTACTGCCTGCTGGCGAAGTGCTAATTTCAATACGTTACTGACATATAGACACTTTACAAACGGATAAACCCGTTATTGTAACCAAAATATATCTGAGTTTATTAGCAAAGCTGATGTCACCGAACTAGCATGTTGATACTCCCCACAGTAGGCTGCTTGAAACACCGACTATCAACACACAGGACAGAATGGCGAGATCGCGCGTGCATGTGTGACATCACACGCACGAGCATTCTTGCCATGTAATCTGATGATATGAGCGTGCGTGATGACGCTGTGGCCGAACGTCGGTACGCGCGATCGCCATCTAGTGGCCGAATATGGTAGTGCATCTAATCGTCGAAGCTGCGCGCGCATACCGCGAGCGTAATGACGTAGCGGTCGAACGTCGGTACTCGCGATCGCCATCTAGCGGCCGAATCTGGGAGCGCATCTTGTTGTCAAAACTGCGCACGCATCTAGCGGATGTGATGACGTAGGTATCGCTGTCGTCATGGTTTACGTGGGGGTGAGGCATCATTTACATTTTGTAAAAAGGTGTTAAAACGTCTGATAGACCAATGGTTAGCTGTTAAGAAGGGGTTTGCTATTGGTGGATTGTAAAAAACGCCCTACAGGGTGTGGTTTGTGGTGTTTAAAAACCCTTGTTTTCAAGGCTGACTGCTCTCTTTTTTTATCCACCATTTTTAGTTGTTCTGCTAGCTAGCTTGCTGCCTCGTTTTCTCAGACTTCCTCAACAAAAAGCACTCTGGAGTTTTCACTTTTTAATTCTTTTTCGGCAAAAGCAAACAGGAATCGTTTTTCAGCCATGGCTTTCCACACATTTGGACAACAATCTGGATCATCTGTTGTTGAAGAAGGTGAGACATCTAGAATAGGACCCACTACATTTGGTTTGAGCCTTGCCCCACGAAAAGAGTTATGGGGATGTGAAGAGACTAATACTGGAACAACAGGCAGTTTGAGTCAGGCTCCCAGAAAGAAGCGATTCCGCTCTGAGATCTTTCCTACAAGCATGACTGAATCGTGTACATCTGATCTGGAATATGTCGGTGTCAACGGATACAGTAATTCAATTCGATACAATGCAGGATACGTGACATTAGCTGTTTACTAGTGTTGCTGTGGAACTATCTAGCAAAGCCAAAACCGCCTGTACAATCTCTGTGAAAGACTGGGGCCTTTTTTGTGAGGTCGTCTGTCCGGACCTCGACAATCCTGGCTTACCTGAGCTGGTGTATGTGTCTCAATGGGATAGTCGCAATGGCTCCAGTATCTATCGTGTGGAAGCAGACCGTTTCACTAGACCTACAGAGGATTTTATTTTCCTTAGTGTGTGCAGTGAACGGGAGAAGTTAGTTGCTGCCCGTGGTCATGAAGAATGGAAGTTAAAACCGTATCCTGTATCTAACGAGGAATACAACAAATGGTTTAAAAATGTGTTCTTTATTATACAATGGTGTGACTGGGAGATTTTGAAGAAACAGTTTGATACCATCGACTATGTCATCAGAAGAGACAAAATAAGGAGTTCTTATGAGAACATAAGAAAAAGATTGATATTTGGGGACTCTGACCAACAGTCTCTACCCCTGCCCCGGAGCCTCTATAGACCTAAAATCATCAGACACAAAGACTAGCAAAACGGTGGGTCTGATTTGTATGTGATAATTATTTGCCAAAATAGTTAGCTTTTTTTTTTGCTACTGTGATTGTAATGTGTGATTTTTTTTCTTCCCAGAGGATCTGGAGTGGTTTCATCCATCCCCCACAGGGACGCCTCCTAACACCCCTGGTCTATTTGCACCCCTAACGGCAGCCGGATCTCCTCAATCCCTTTCATCATTGTCATCATCGCCACCTCTAAAGCCGGAACACTTCCTGCCACCCCCACCTACACCTCCTCTGCCGCCATCTCTATTGATTGGGGCACTTCCCCCTCAGACATGTGCATATCAAGCTACCCCCTCAACATATGCTGTATTACAACAGGGAGGTGTTGCTGATTGTTCGGACACAGAGGCGCCTGATCAGACGGATGGTGTGGTGTCATCTTTGTTTATAGATAGCGTTAAAACAGCGTCTCTACATCTTCTTAACATTGTTCTTTACAAGTATTTGGAAGAGCTTTGTTCGGGCTGTCAGATCAATCATCCAAGCCAGAAACAGCATGCCTGTTTAGAGGGGCTACCAGAACACTTCTACACTGTCCACTTTGAACAGCTTATGAAAAGACTCCTGATTGATAAATTCATTGGGGTCGTACAACGTTTTCTGTCCATGAAACATCTCACGGCTGATGAGGGTAGAATCAGGGTAGTATCCGAAACAGTTTTGTACGAGTTGAAAACGGCTGAAGATGTTACGACTAAGATCAGTGCTATGTATGACTCTATGATAGGGGACGACGTTGTCAAAATAGCCGAAATTAGAGAGATTGGTGACTATTGGACAGATTTATATGCAAGAAAAAACTAACATGGTGAAAATATGGGGAATTGTTTATGTGTAATGTATAACCATATCAGTGAGCGATACCACGTATCGCATTTATCTGGTATTTTAGATCAAGCCATTGCTAATAATGTGAACGATGTAAGAGTGCTGATGTAGATCGTACAGTTGTGAGTAGGTTAGAAAAACTGATGGTTATTGTAAGAAGACAACATAGCACCCCTCCTTGGGAGGATCTGTTGCAGATGTTATTATCAATGTTAATGACACGTGAGAGTATAGTGGAAACATTTTGTGACATCATAGCCAACATTACACGCAATTTTAAGATGCTGAAAGTTTATCACCTACTTACTATGTATACAATGCTTGTAGATACAGTGAGTTTGTATGTGCAAGAAAAACAGTATACTGATGTCTTACAGGATTTGCAAAAACTGTCATATGTATGACTGTGTGAGTGTGTTTTGTAAAAATAAAAAGAATGACATAACTCTAATGTGTTCACTTGTGTTTTAAATGAATCATGGAGAAGGTTATGCACAAAATATACTATGATCCGTCCCACCCAGGAGGGTTAGGAGGTGTACACAGGCTTCGTGATTCCGTCAAAGAATGTACCGGCTTGTCTCCAACTATCCTCACGGCTAAAAGGTTTCTGCTGAGGCAGGATGCGTATACACTGCACGCCCCTGCATTGAAACACTTCCAAAGAAACAGAGTGATTGTTAATGGTATCGATAAGCAATTTCAGGCTGATTTGGTCGATATGTCTGAATATTCAACGGAAAACGATAATGTGCAATATTTATTGACATGTATTGATGTGTTTTCTAAATATGCCTGGGTAATATGTCTTAAAAACAAATCGGGTCCTATTGTGACAAGTGCCTTTAAGGAAATATTGGAACAAGGACGCATACCCCAGAAGCTTCAAACAGACGCTGGAAAAGAATTTTATAATAAGGTTTTTCAAAAATGTATGACACAATATAAAATTCACCATTTTTCCACATCGAACAAAACAAAAGCAAGTGTTGTTGAGCGTTTCAATAGGACTTTCAAAACCAGAATGTGGAGATATTTAACGGCTGTTAACTCACGCCGATATATTGAGGTAGTACGAGATATGGTTGCTGCTTACAACTCTGCATACCATAGGTCAATAAAAATGGCCCCGTCCTCCGTATGTAAAGACAATGAGAAAACTGTCTTTAACACTCTGTACAAACTGAAACCACATGGAGCGAAGTGCTGTTTAAATTTCAGATGGGGGACACCGTTAGGATATCAAAGCACAGAGGCATGTTTCGTAAAGGTTACCAACAGACTTTTACAGATGAGTTTTTTACAATATCAAAACGTATAGGTAGAACTCTTCCTGTTTATATACTGAAAGACAATAGTGGGGAGCCGGTGACAGGTACCTTTTACGAAGCAGAGTTACAGGCTGTAATTGTAGACAAAAACCTTTAAAAAAAGTGTTTAAAATTGAGAAAGTGCTGGCTCGAAAGAAAACAGGACGTAAAAAGCTTGTACTTGTGAAATGGTTAGGATGGCCGGAGAAATTCAATTCATGGATCTCTGAAAAAGACATAGTTGATGTATTTCGTGTATTAACGTTCGCTTGGAAGTTCGGTTCAGAAATCCCCTTCCTAGGACTGTGACCATTATCTGCTATTCAGTTTTTGATTCTGTAATCGAAATATCTAACCGAAGGCAAGTCCTATTGGATCACTACTAAAGATGAATACAATAGAACTCACTAGCGTCCTCAGAAAAAGAATGAATAGAGACACAAATTTCTTAGGAGTAATGCCATGTGATCATCTCCCAAAAACCAGCAAAATTACCTGCTATGGTAGTTGTAAATACACAACCCAGTAATATGCCGGGTGAACACTGGCTAGTTATTTACATTACAGAGAACAAGCATGGGTTGTTCTTTGATAGCTTTGGACATCCACCTACCTTTTTTCCTCAGGAAATTAGCAATTTCTTCTTAAAAAACTGTGTGGAGATGTACCATTCAGCAAACCAAGTGCAAAATAATTATTCTACATGTGGACAGCACTGCGTTTTCTTTTTATGTCATATTCAGAAAAAGATTCCTTATACAAAAGTATTGAACATGTATGGTACTAATCTTGTATGCAACGATACAATGGTCAGCCATTTTGTTAGCAGAATACATCCAGATGTGTGTCACAATCAGAAATTTAAATGTGTACAATGTTCATGCGCCACCTATAGGTAAAAATTGTGTAAAAATTGTGTAATGATGTTTTTTCAAAAATAAAGAATGTGGAATATACTGGTCTTACAATGTCTTAATTTTTTTATTCCTTTTTTATTTTGTAAAACAAATTATACAGAAAAAAATGCATTCAACAGATAAAATTAATGTAAAACATTCATTTAATGTCACAGGTTTACATACACCACAGCATTCGCTTGAAGAAATTACCCTCTCAATGGAAAAGATTTATTAAAAAAAAGAATATAAAATGTATGTTACAGGTTTACATACAACACAGCATTTTCATATTCTTGAAGAAATTACCCCCTCAATAGAAAAAATATTAATAAAAAAGAAAATGTAAAATGAATGTCACCAGTTTACATACAACACCGCATTTTCACATAGTTGAATAAAGAAAACACACCTGAATAGAAATATAATAATAAAAAATAGAAAATTTATGTAAAACACATTCATTTAATGTCACAGGTTTACATACAAAACAGCATTTTCATATGCTTGAAGAAATTACCCCCTCAATAGAAAAAATATTAATAATAAAAATAGGTTTAAAAAAAGTAAAATATAAAGTAGTGTAATAATAGAAAATAATAAAAATGTTTAAAAAAAAAAGTTAAATATAAAAAATTTGTGTAATAGAAAATAATAATAAAAATATGTTTAAAGTAAAATATAAAAAAATAGTGTAATAATAGAAAAATAATATAAAAGATTAAAAACTAGCCCAACGAGTCTTAGCAACGGGTGGTGTAATACTAAAGGTTCTAGGAGTACTAGTTGCTCGTAAATCAGATGGCATACCATGTATAAATACAGGGGCCATTCTTATTGCTCTAGGAGTGCGAGGGGATCGTAAAGCAGTCATAGGCGTTTGTGTGTTAGTTTCAGCTGATGCAACCGTTTTAAAAGCCTCAATAGAACGGCGTACCATCGTGTTTGGGATTACGGATTGTGGCACATTTAAGCTGGCTAACGTTTTTAAAAATATGTTCCACCCTTTTGGTCTAGAGTGGTCTGGAACATTATTATGGGTTGTGACACTTTTCAGCAGATCATACAGATGACTGCCTGGCACATTCTTATTTTCAACAACTATTTCCCCTTGATTTGTCCAAGATAAATGGTCATTGTGTCGGGATAATGAAGCCAATATGTATTCTGCATTTCTTTTGTTTCTTATAGGCATATGTTTCAACACTTCTGTCTTTAACATATTTTCTTTTTCATCTTTTGAATCATCCTTTGAATCAACTTCAGGCATTAATAATGTAATCACACTTTTCTCGCGTTCACCCTGTTTTATCATGACTAGGTACCTCTGTAGAATACTTGAATATCTTTTAGCTTTTTCATATACATCAATGTCAGGCTGTTTCAATATATCACTCATGGCTCGGTCCAATTCACTTTGTACAGACTGTCGCAGAGATACATTTGAGGAGTCCGATGTTCAGAGGTGTCAAAAGTATTCACATTCATTACTCAAGTAGAAGTATAGATACTAGAGTTTGAAAAGACTTTTGTAGAAGTTGAAGTATCAACTCAAGCTTTTTACTTAAGTAAAAGTGTAAAAGTACTGGTTTCAAAACTACTTAAAGTATAAAAGTAAAAGTAATGTAAGGCAGAGATCTTCAACAGGGGGTCCTCAGAGTCATTGCAGGGGGGCCTCCAAATTATTGTACATTTTTGAGTCTTTAAAAAAAAATAAAAATAAAATGCCTTAACATAATTCCAACATATTATTAGCAAATATAAATTCCCACCGATGATAGGCTTACTGGCCTATAAGTAAGGTAGTCACTAAGATATCAGCCCACAGATACAGTTAATCCTAGATTTACTGTGCCACATATGTAACATTAAAATATGATTTATAAAATCATGCTAACAATTAATATTTGAATAGCTTATGAAAAAAGGTATGTAAGAAGGCTTTAGGTTACCCTAACAGTTATTGTAGGCCCAGTTTAATATGCAACTTAATTTCATACAATATGTAGGGGGTCCCTGCTACATCTCACTTTAAGTTAAAGGGTCCTTGGCTTAAAAAACGTTCAAGACCCCTGATGTAAGGGGGGGAAATGCCATTAAGGACAACACACCTCACACCGCGCGCACCACCCGGAGAAAAAAGTGAGAGAAAGAAAAAGGAGAGGTCGCAGTTCAGACGATGACTATCCGGTTGAGATTGTGTGTGTGCGTCCTCGAAATTTGACCACACAAAAACACACGTAAGCAGAGCTACCCACACCCATGTTTCTACTGTTGCTTAATTAAATATAACATCAAAAGAGAGAAGTTGTCTGAGTTGTGTTTTAAACAGACACACCTGGGGCGAAGTTGGGAACCAGAATCAGCTTTAAATCCAGTCCTAATCTAGTCCTCACTAACACGGGCCCAATTATAGTAACTACATGAAAACTTCACAGTTGTAGCATGAAATGTGGTTTGTGTTTAGCTTACATCATCATTTTCTATCATGTGAAACAAGACCCAGCCTAGTGGTGAATCTGCAGACAGATGCTTAACAGTGTGCTCCTCAGCAGTAAGCTCCCCCTGCTGCTCATAAGGTGCCTCTGCACTCCTTTTCGTTTCAGACCCTCCCACCAGCCTTTGGGCCACGCCTCCTTATTTACATTGACATGTGTCAAGTCCAAATGAAAAGGCAATGTTAAATGGAAATTCAAAAGCCAAATGTTAAATAAAAATTAAAATCCAATGTTAAATTGAAATTCAAAAGCCAAATATTAAATGAAAATTAAAATCCAATGTTAAATTGAAATTCAAAAGCCAAATGAAAATTAAAATCCAATGTTTAATTGAAATTCAAAAGCCAAATGAAAATTAAAATCCAATGTTTAATTGAAATTCAAAAGCCAAATATTAAATGAAAATTAAAATCCAATGTTAAATTGAAATTCAAAAGCCAAATATTAAATGAAAATTAAAAGCCAATGATAAATTGAAATTCAAAAGCCAAATATTAAATTCAAAAGCCAAATGGAAAATTTAAAAAATAATAATATTTTTAATTTGATTTCGCTTTGTTTTCCCTTTGGACTTTCAATTTCTCTTTGGACTTTCAATTTGAATTATGAATAAATATTTCCTCCATAGAGCGGTCCTATAAGCATAGCATTTAGGACCCCCGGAAACAAACTCCGTTATATAATCTTCGGTAGGAGCCCCACAGACTTGGGCGCTATTTAGTTCATCCGTTAAATCGCCAAGGTAAGGACCTAGAGGTGGGATCCACTCGCCGTCTCTGCATGTGAACACAATGCTGTCAGTGTCACAATATAAAATACGTTCCTGCAGTTTATCCAACAAATCATATAGCTCCATGCGAGCATAGGCGGTGGTCATGGCTCCTATAAAAACATTCACGTCTTTTACTCTGGATGCTTCACCATCTGTGTATCGCCACTGGACAATCGCTACATCTGGTGAGATGAATGAGAACTGGCGAACATCAAAAGTGTCGCTGAACATGAGCTATGTGAAGCGGGATGGTTCTGTTATGAGCTCAGCAGTAGTCATGTTGCTACGCATGGCAAATTTCCCCCAAAGACTATTCAGAAGCAATTTATTTGTATGCCTGACAGCTTTGTTAAAACACATCTTGGCCGGATCAAGACGGATGCCTTCGTGTGCATAATAGTCATCTATGTACTTTTGTTTTTCGTCTTCCGTCTTGATATGTCCAGGGTATCCTGAAGCCTCTTGCTTACGTTTAAGAAATGTCTTAACATAGGCTTTAAAAAGCTGATCCGTTTTTTCTGGGAAATGCCAAACTTCAGCAATGGAAACAATCTTGTACCCTTTCTCTACGGCTTTCTGTAATTCAAACGTCACCCAAACGCCGGACAACAACCGCTCTTGATCGTTATGTGTGCAAGGTGTTGTTTGATTCATCTGAACAGCACACGCTGCACATAGGGGGAACATCAGTTTACTGTTACAGTGGTAGGGCAACACAGGGTGATACAGGCCTCTGGGGGGTGCTACTGTACATTTCACAATGCCAAAGTATGTGTTTATGTCATCAAAATCCTTGTGTATTATTTGGGGATGTCCTATTGGATAATCTCTTTTGGACTGAACAGTTGGGTACAAACTTGTGAAATCATAGTATCTGATTTTTTCATCATTTTCTACCTGGTGGTACAGCTTCATAGCATTTGTTCGGCCTCCAAAGAGGGATTCTCGTGGATTGAGACGCCCTGGCTTTTCATATGTTAACATGAACTCCTTAACGTCTTTGTTATTGTCCACAGCCTGTCTCCAATCACATTCCCACATCACCACAACTTTTAGCTGATGCTTATTTTTTAGAGCAGCCACTCTGTTATGGAACTCAATGCACAGATCGCCCTGTGTTTTTTTTTTGTTTTTGGTGAGAGGATTGATTTCGCCTGGCGCATAGCACTTATCACAGCCGTGAAAGAAGCAGCCATTAAATTCATAACACGTGTGTGTGGCTTCACAGTAGCCATCTACAAAGAACTGACCAAATGACTTTTCACCTCTGTTCAGAGCGTGCTGTGTGTCTATGCCCTCTCTGTCTGCAACATACTCTAGCCACTGTATTGAAATGTCAGAACACGTCTTGTTTTGCCTAATGTAGGCACCTTCGTATGTCAGAGCAACAGAGTCTTTGGGGAGGAACAACGTTTTAAATACACCCATACATGAGGAGGCCAATGCACTCGTGGAATGCCTCTCTGTATATTTTGCATGCTTTAATCAAAACCGTTACATTGTTAACACAGTAGCTGAGCAGCTCTTTTTCGAAAGTCAAAAGGTGTGTCGCAGACCGTAACGTCCGAAAGTAGAATTGATCATCAGAAGCACCCTAGAACCGCGCATAGTAATAGTTGGACAAAGTTTCTGACTCACCAGATACTCTAAAACTATATAACTGTCAAAACCTGATGCATTGTGTGCTATAAAAGTATAGCCTTTGTATTTCTCCTGTCCAGTTCTTAATGAATGATGCAACGCAGTTTGATGTTTCGTAGCAGTTTTTTTGACCGTCCATATCCATAACGCATACAAAATTAGCTTCAGGCCCCCGATGTTGTTGGATTGTTCTAGCATCAACAGCAGTCTTGAAGCAGTTGATCCCATAAACCGTCCTGAACAGATAACAGTAGTTGAGGAGGAGGCACTCTTCGAATTCTGTGCTGATACTTCACGCCGACACACAGTGTCAAATGCGATACATCGCCAGCTAGAATCCAAAGTTGATAATTTACAAAAACACATCGATAGTCTGGTGAATGCAGTGGGTGCATTGCAGACCACCAATACAAGTCTGTCTGATCTAGTTACGTCCTTGGTTGCAGCGTTAGACAGTCGCAGCAGAGGCCTCGAGACGACAGAGGCGCCCTGCATCTACAGCGAGCAGTAGCTCTCAACAGACTACTAACACCGCTGATAGCCATATTTACAGAAGACAGTAGCAAAAATGATGTGAAGCAGTCATAAGGGTCTGTAAAAAAATAAAAAAATAAAAAAAAATAAAAAAATAAAATAAACATTTCAATAACAAAAATGGAAATCCCCGCCAAAAAACGTAAAAAATCGGATCAAAGACATGTACACAACGATGAAACCAATGTAGATGCTATGTGTGCAGATGACTATAGCCGTGCTGAGTGTAATCACAATGCTTATATTCAGTTGTGCGAAAAACTGGAAAACAAATTCCAAGATGTACTGAACAATAGACGCGCGGCTGCCAATGGTGCTACAGTTCCCCAAGAAACAGTCAGCCTTGTCAACAATCAGCCATCAAATCACACCCCACCGTTAGCATGTCCAGACAGGCCTGTGGACTGTGTCGAAACCTCCCGGCCAACAAATCCTGATTACACAAGTCAAACATGTTTTGCGAGTGACCAATTGTCAAGTTGTATACGTTCAGATGATTATACAAATCCACAGCCATCCACCAGTACATACATGGGGCCACCTAGAAATCCGCAGGTAGCGATGCAGTGTGGTGAGGGGCGTTTGTCTAGGGTATCATCCGAGATATCATGCTGAGAGATTCCTCATTTTATTGCAACAGAGTTCCGCCAAGATGTTGATCTGCGAAATATCAATTTGTGCAATATCGGTAGCGTACCAGACCAAGTACACAGAACTCTAACAGGGTTAATCGACAGGGCCTTAGACACTGCAACACAGGATAGCGTTTTAAATGTAGAGCTACGGGGTCCTGCTTTAGCGGCACCTATCCAAACAGTTCTGAGCTCAAACGATAAATATAATACAGATGAATTTCTGGAGCAAATTGCAGACGCTATGCAAAGTAACGACACCTCATTGACCGATGATTCGCTAGAATTCGTTGTGACACTAGCACGCAATATGTCGGGTGGGTCTCGACTAGATCTGGGGGGCGTATGCTACGATGAAATCGTGTCTGATAAGTGTAATGCTTTATACAACCTGATGAATACCAATGACAACGAGAATCTTTGCTTCGCTCTCTGTCTGGCTCATTATGTAGACGCAAGAATGACTCAAAGCGAGAAGATAGATTATGCAAAGCAGCTATATAGGGATGTCGGGTTTGAATGTACGCACAAGGTATCGTTCTCTGATGTTGACAGATTTCAGAGACATTTGAATATGAAAATCGTGATATTCCATCACGCGGCCGGGCGTAAAAAACCAGAGATTTTCAAAACGCATGACGAACAGCATGTGAAAACTGCATGGCTGTACACGGTAAACATTTCTACCTCATTGTGAACAAAACTTCTTTTTTTGGCTCTAAGTTTGCCTATCAAAAGCCACTGGACCACAGCTGTAGTCTGAGGTGTAATGTCTGTCTCACTGCATGTATACCGGTGAAAACTATCAGGTGCTCCGACTGTAAGCGCATATGCAAGTCAAAGCAATGCTTTGATCAACATAAAAAGCCTGATGTAAAGCCTCGCATCATACCATGTGACAGACTCAAATATTGTGACACCTGTCACATGACTTACCGGGTGTCAAAAAACAAAAAACACACCTGTAGGCCGCCGAAATGCCCCCATTGTGGTGAGCACGTAGTTGACTCAGCTCATGAGTGTTACATACAGCCCCTCGAAAAGGCTGAAAGTAATGATAAGTACATCTTTTACGATTTCGAAACAAGGTACCATGACAGCCGGCACAAGGCTAATTATGTATGTACTATGAACATGAAAGGTGAAAAACACTGCTTCGAAACAACGAAATGTGTGGAGTTATTCATCAGTCATTACAGAAAAAAGAAATATAATGGTTACACCTTTATCGCCCACAACGCCTCAGGCTTTGACAGCTACGTCGTTTTGGAATATTTGGTGAGTCAGCGTGTCTGTCCTAGTATTATCATGCGAGGTTCAAGGGTCATCGTGATTATAGACTCTAAATTCAAACAGCGATGGATCGACTCATTCAGTTTTCTCCCCATGGCATTAGCTAAAACCCCTGCAGCAATGGGTTTCACTGAAGTGCTAAAAGGACATTTCCCACACGCCTTCAATACGCGACAGAATGAGAAATACATCGGTCCCTATCCTAAAACGCTAAAACGCTATGACTGAGCCGTCTAAGAAAGCATTCATGGAATGGTACGACACTGTTAAACACAAGCGGTTCAACTTTCAGGCAGAGTTGTCCCGCTATTGCATTAACGATGTGGCCGTCTTGGTTAAGGCCTGTAAAATGTACAGGGACGCGTTCATTGCTTGTACAGGTCTAGACCCCTTTACATTTACGACGCTGGCTGGATCATGCATGGGGGTGTTTAAGACATTGTTCATCCCTAGAGACACTGTGGCACTAACCTATGAGGAATCGAGTTCAGTGATAGAGTGTCAGCGCTGAAGACTGTCTATGGGCTAACGCAGCGGTTCTCAAAGTGTGGGGCGTGCCCCACTGGTGGGGAATAGAGACGTGACAGGTGGGGCGCGCCAAACGGGAGGAAATGTTCCTTTTTATGCCTTTATATCTTTATCCAGACATCCCAACTGTCCCGGAAGTTCCGGGAATCTCCCGCATATTGATAGCGGCTCCTTGACGCCCGCAAATGAGATCAAATCTCCCGGAATCTGGAGCAAGACCTCCACTAGACTAGAGAGTGTGTGTGTGTGTGTGTGTGTGTGTGTGTGTGTGTGTGTGTGTGTGTGTGTGTGTGTGTGTGTGTGTGTGTGTGTGTGTGTGTGTGTGTGTCAGGGTACCCGCGGGGTCTTAAAAGCATTGAAAAAGTCTTAAATTTGATCGTCTCAAATTAAGGCCTTAAAAGCCTTGAATTTGGTATACAAAGTCTTGGATTTCGTTACAAAGGTCTTATATTGTTTGCCTTTCCTAGGATTAAGTTCAAACAGTAACAAAATGAACTGTTACTAATGTAGGGTAATTAAAAACTGACCGCCGCCCGTCGCTGGACGCACCGGAGGACCGAGACACAAAACATGCCTCTCTGACCGGTACCGAGGGGGGGGGGGGGATGTGATGAATGTGTCGGTGTGTCGAGCCTGGCTGGCCACTCGGTGCCTTCAGACAAAGCTCAAGATAACAGGCTAACGGCTTATTAGCTAGTCAAACACCGAGCGGCTTCATATTAATCTGCTCGGTGCGTCTTAACAAACAGAGCGAGCAGCCGCCGGACTCTAACATCTGTTGATCCGTGCAGGACTTCACGGTGAGCCGACTGTTTAGAGACCATGTGACCGGCAGGTAACGTTAAAGGTTCGCTGCTACTGTAGCGGAGCTGCAAGTAAACCAGGGCTCTCAAGTGTCACACATTGAGCGTGACTGTCACGCACTCCCGCCACACATTGTATTTCTCACGCGGAAAAACTATTTATAACATATTTAATATTCTGCAGCGCCCAGAAGTTTTCTGGTGTGCCGCTCTCACTATGGAACTGACAGGAATCAAGCGTGGCTCCCCTGGAGCTCTTAGTCAAGCCTGCCACTTATCAGCCAATCAAAAAAATAGAAAGGGGCTATACATATACAATAGCCAATCAGAAAATAGCACTATTGTATCTGGGTAAGATTTAACGCAACAACCAATGAGAAAAAAGCATAGAGCAGCGTACAGACACTTCCCTAAACGTTCCCAAACAGGGCTCTGAGTCTGTCAGAAGGTCTGAGATCTACCGTATCAGCACAGTAGTCACGTAATGCACAGCAGACTATGGTGCAGGTAGATTATTTTATAGGTTTTTTTAGGTACTTTATTTTTCTCAAAATATCACGACTCCTCCAAATCTCAGAGAACACAAATATATTTTGAATGTGCACAAAGTTTTGAACATGAGCAGAAATCTTGCTCAAAACACATCTGAAATATTACAGTCCAGGGGTGTATTAATTCATTAAAATTAATGAATTTATCATTGAGGTGAATAATTGTCATATGCACATTTAAGGAGGTTACTTCCTCAACAAAAGTTGTCAGTGTTAAACACAGCTGCAGCTATTCATGCACAACTGTTGTTGGTGATTTCCAGAGGTGGAAGACTTACTCACATCATGTATTTCAGTAAAAGTAGAAAAAACAGTGTTGTAGAGTTACAAACTACTTGTCAGTAACAAGTCCTGCATTCAACATTGTCCTTAAGTTAAATATACTGTACTTAAAGTACCAAAAAGTAAAACTGCTCATTATGCAGTGTAATATATCTTATATTATTGGATTATATTATATTATTATGCCACATCATATCTCTGTGAGATGGGCTTTTCAGCTGTTGCTTCACTGAAAACAAAGTACAGATCTCAGCTGAACATTGAGCATGACTTGAGAGTGGCAGTATCAAGCCTGCAACCCCAGTTTGAGAAATTGTCCGATGCAAAACAGGCTCATTGCAGCCACTAATGCAGGGATAAATAGACCTCACTTGCCAAATTGATTTCTCTTCTTTTCTTTTTTTAACAGATTGCAAAGTGGCACTTTTATTTATTTTCTATTTTTGAACTTGATACAAATTTTAACACAGCTGTAGTTTTATTTTCTTTATTTTTGAACTTGCTGTTATTGGATGTAGATTGTTAGTTTGTATTTAGATACAACTTGTTACTATACTGATACTAGTTGTTCAATAAATTGGACCATTTTAAGCTTGTTGCGTATTTCATTAGCATTGTGTTGGGCCGATGGGGGCAGGTGGGGCTTGAAAATTCCTCCTTGTCCAAAGTGGGGAATGACTGAAAAAGTTTGAGAACCACTGGGCTAACGGTTGTGGTGAAGTGGGAATGTGATTGGAAGCGCGATGTGAGCAATAATCCAGACGTTAAAAGGTTCATGTCAACATATGAAAAACCAGAGCGTCTCAACCCCCGAGAAGCCCTCTTCGGAGGGCGAACAAATGCAATTACGTTGTATCACAAGACAGAAGGTGATGAAAAAATCAGATACTATGACTTTACAAGTCTGTACCCAATGGTTCAGGCACAAAGAGACTACCCCATCGGTCACCCTCAGATAATCCACCGTGACTTTGACGACCTAAAAACATACTTTGGCCTTGTGAAATGCATTGTGGCTCCCCCCAGAGGCCTGTACCACCCAGTTCTCCCCTATCGCTGTCACGGTAAGCTGATGTTCCCACTATGTGGCACCTGTGCTGAGCAGTTGAATCAGACAGCCGACTGCGGTCACACCGACCAGGAGAGACAGCTGTCCGGTGTGTGGGTGACATTTGAACTAAACAAAGCCGTGGAGAAGGGGTACCACGTAGTCACCATTTCGGAGGTTTGGCATTTTCCGGAAAAATCTGACCAGCTTTTTAAAGGCTATGTTAAGACATTTCTCAAATTCAAGCAGCAGGCTTCCGGGTACCCAGGGCATATCAAAACGGAAGATGAGAAACAAAAGTACGTAGAGGACTACTACGAGCGTGAGGGCATACAACTTGAGTCTGACAAGATAACCGTTAACATGGCAGTCAGAAGTCTTAATAAGCTATTGCTTAACAGTCTTTGGGGTCGCTTTGCGATGCGTAACGACATGCCGTCTGCTGAACTCATAACCGCCCCAGAACGTTTCACACAGCTCATGTTCAGCGATGCTATCGACGTTCGACACTTCTCATTTATCTCTCCAGAGGTTGCCATTGTTCAGTGGCGCCATGCAAAGAGTCAAGGGTCCAGAGTAAAAGATGTGAATGTGTTCATCGGGGCTATGACCAGTTGTACGGTTTGCTGGATAAGCTGCAGGACAGAATTCTTTATTGTGACACAGACAGCATCATTTTCACAACCAAAAAAGATGAGTGGGTCCCCCCTCTGGGGCCATATCTTGGAGAGTTGACAGATGAGCTCAATCAAAAAAGCTTGTGGTTCTCCTACAGAGGATTATATAACAGAATTTGTTTCGGGGGGACCGAAATGCTATGCTTTTCGAACCACTCAAGGAAAAACTCAGGTGAAGTGTAAAGGCGTGACCCTCAACAATACGACCCGGTGTATGCTTCATTATCAACGAAAGCTATGACAACAAACTTAGGTATCTGCCCAATAAATAAATTCTCTTGGTTGCACACGCGCGTACCCGCCGGTATGGAGAATGTTTTTATGGCTACTCTGTCAATAGCATATTTGGCATTAGTGTGTTGTAGGGCTCTGCTATGTGCTAGTCTCACAGTAGGAGACACTGATATTTTCTTTACAAACAGACTGGCAGACATTATTTTTTACAGTGAATTGAACATTTCCGGGGGTCATAAGAACAAAGTCATCTTTTGACCGGATGAATTTAAGTGACAAGTCCACACCATTTAACATCAGTTTTTCTTGAAAAAACAAATCTGCGTGCACTGGTGATATTAACTCCACAATACGACTTTCGGAGGTGTATGCACCCCTTTGGTTCGGCCCCACATTATCGCCGACGTTAGACCTCTCGTCCATTTTTCCACTAGTGTCCTTACAAAATAGACCCGTACTAAACTGGGTGTCCAATGTGTCGTTTCCATAATTCAGTAAAACCTCAATAATTCCTCGATATGGGACCGTATTCGAAGACTGTGTAATCAGTAATCAATCGCCCAACATTATATCTACTTGGGAGAAGAGACTACATCCGGGGTAGTTTATAAAACCCACATTCGCGTCATTAGCCAACACTGTGCCATCAGGATTTGTAATCCTTACACGTGTGTACAGATATGAATCGTTAAGGTCAAGATAATCTTCTCCGCTAGCAGCGATGAAAAACTCAATAGGACCCGAGTCCGTTAGTGCGGACATTGGTGGAATTTCTACAAATGATGATTTTTCGATAGATGTCTGGGTGTAAGGAACTGTAAACAGATCCAATTCTGTTTTCACACACTCTTCCGACTGATTATGAATGAATGCCATGATTATTCTAGAATATGTCTTTTGCGGAGATGAGGGAGAGTCGGGTCGGAGCTCTGCAACTTCTGGTCGTTTTCTTCTTTTTGAAGACCCTCCGTTTTTTGTTTGCGTTTTTATTCTTTTTGTTCACAGCCTGGGTACGCTCACATCCTGGTGGGGTTCTTTTTAAGGCTTTGCGCCTGTACATCATGAGACCGTTTCCCTGCTGTCTGGCCGCTACAGCATTCCTGACATTAGAAACGTCGCCAATAATACTGGTGGCTGCTGTTTTCAGATGAGGTTTGGCTATATTAAACCCCTTTTTTAAAAGCGGCACAGCCATTCGGAATAGATTTCTGAATATTCCCCCCTAGTCCGTGTCCATACTGCGTACTGGCTCCTATGAATCCTGGCAACTCCCAGCCGGCCTGATTCATATAATAGGTCAGGTACCTCCCATCATCAGCTGTGTACGCTTTACGCATCATTTTAGTGTTGTTAGGTCTGAAATGTAGTTTAACAACGACTTTTCCGTATGAGAACGGGATGAGCTGATTCTGGTCGTCTTGTAAATCTATTTGGATGTCCGTAATAGTTGTGCGTGACAACGATGTGTAGTGGGGTGTGTCGTAGGTCAGAGTGGGCATGCGTCTACTCTCATCAGAGATATTTATACATCGGAGTAGTGGCACATGACTATCCCCGACCAACTGATAGTCCACAATGTCGTTGTAAATAAATATATTATAGCGCCCCCCATGAATGTCAGCAGGGTGTGGAGCTATATATTTTAAATGGGGTCTAATGTGTATATCGAATGCCGTGTCTGGGGCAAATCCAAGAATTTCGGCTAGACGTCCTTTAAACACCACTTGCCATCCATCCCCTCCAGTAAAGAATATTCTATTAGTGACCTGATTGTAGTTCATAGTTATGTGTGCCGTGGTCAGGTTAGATGCACATTTCATATTATAATAACAATGCTGGCTATCGTATTATAATACCCTACTGCTAACCGTATCTTATTGATCAGTTTTGTCTTTGTGTCAAAGAATTCAATTTTGGAATCATTCGCCGTAAAACTATTCCAGACTCTGGGGTATTGTATCTCAATAAGACCCACCTCATACGGCTGTGATAATATGATCGGTTTTGCCAGTTTTGTTCTGAACTGACAAATCTCATTATTGGGATAAACTAGTGGTGAAGCGTTACTAGGTAACGTAACAAAAAATCCGTTCTTATTCATTGTTCCGATGTCTTGCACTACCAAATCAGAGTGAATAGTTTAAGACGGTGTCATTGCTCCTTTATCTCACATCAACTATGTCTTTTTCAGAGATCCATGAGTGGAACTTGTCTGGCCAGCCTAACCACTTCACTAGTGCTAGATTTTTACGTCCGGCTTTCTTTCTAGCCACAACTTTCTCTATTTTAAACACTTTGTTTTTGTCTACAATTACGGGCTGTAACTCTGCTTCGTAAAAGGTTCCTGTCAGTGTCTCCCCACTATTGTCGTTTAGTATATAAACACGAGGCGTCCTGCCTATATGCTTTGCTATTGTAAAAAACTCGTCTGTAAACGTTTGATGGTACCCTTTACGAAACACACCCCTATGTTTTGACAATCTGACGGTTTTGCCATGCTGAAATTTAAAAGCAATCATTCCGGGGTGTTTTAGTTTGTACAGATTGTTAAAAACTGTTTTCTCGTTGTCCTTATTCACTGCAGAGGGTGCCATTTTTATTGACCTATGATATGAATTATTGTAATCATTCACAAGATCTTGCACCGCATCGATGTATCTACGCGAGTTAACGGCTGTTAAATATTTCCACATACGAGTCTTAAAAGATCGATTGAAACGTTCAACAACACTTGCTTTTGTCTCGTTTGATGTAGAGAAGTGATGAATTTTATACTGAGTTATCAATCTTTGAAATCCTTTATTATAGAACTCCCCCCTCGTCTGTTTGAAGTTTCACAGGTACACGCCCCTGACACAATATTTCTTTAAAGGCACTTGTAACGGTGGGGCCCGATTTATCTTTAAGACACCTGACCCAGGCATACTTAGAAAACACATCGATACAAGTTAATATATACCGAACATTGTCGTTTCTACAGAATATTCAGCCATATCGACCAAATCGGCCTGAAACTGTTTATCGATACTATTAACTAACACACGGTTCCTGGGGAAATGTCTCAAGGCAGGTGCATGCAGAGTATGAGCATCCTGACGCAGTAGAAACTTTTTAACCGCGGGGATTGGCGGGGTATCCCCCGTACATTCTTTGACTGCATTGCGGAGCTTATGCACCCCACTTAATCCTCCAGGGTGTGCTGGGTCATAATATATTTTTCGCGTGACCCTCTCCATGATTCATATACGACACAAGTGACCACATTAGTTTTATGTCAAGCTTATTTATTCTACAACACACATGAAAATTATGAGGACAGTGAAACCCCTTCTATTACAGATAGAGATTTGACTAAAGTGGACACACCGGATTCACTGATTATGAAAACGTGTAGTTTTTGCAAAGCCTGTAAGACATCAATACATTGTTTTTCATTCACATACAGACTCAACACATCTATAAGCATCGTGTACGTAACCAGTATATGACATACATTCAACTTCTTGAAATCATGGGTGATATTAGTTATGACTGCACAGAATGTCTCCACAACATTCTCACGAGCTATTAACATTGATAACAACCTTTGCAACAAAGCATCCCAACACGGTTTGCTATAATGTCTTCTAACAAGACCCATCAGTTTTTCTAGCCTACACACGTCAATGCTATTCACACTGCGCATGCTTTGGTACTTTTTAACATCATTCACTTTGCCTGCAATGGCTTGTTCTAAAATACAGGATAAATGATCTATCACATATCTCTCAGTGTTATGGTTATACATTACACGTAAACAATTCTCCATATTCACACACAGTTTTTTCTCTCATCAATTAATGCTGTAGTGTATAATATATTTTATAGGTTTTTACCTTGTGGTATGATAGTTTCATCAACTAACACAGCCACATTGCCCCAGCTCTTTGTAGAATCACCTAATGACGCAAACTACATTATACAACAACAAAAAAAGTCACAAATTACTGAATGAATTAAATACCTTACAATAAGCTTTTTGTTAAATTTACTCACCAAACGCAGCCATTTCTGTAGAAACGAATCCTCTTTCCTCAGATGTCTTTGTTGAGGAAGACTGAGAAAACGAGGGAAAGTTTTAGCTAGCTGCTTAGCTACAAAATGCAGGTAAAAAAGTGAGCAGCCAGTCTTGAAACAAGGGGTTTTAAACACTACAAACCACCCTCTTTATGACGATTTAACACTCACAACAATAGACCTCACATTTACAAGCTAACCACTGGTCTAACACAAGTTTTTTAACACTTTTTTTTTTTTTACTAGCGTCATATGGTACAACACAAAGTTTTAGCTAATTCATGAATGACTGAATGAATTAAATATCTTTGAACATTCTTAAACACAAGATTTGCTTTTTAAATTTACTTACCACTTGTAGGTATTGCTGAAAAAACAGAAACAGCGTTGCTTGCACCAAGAAGAATTAAAAAGTGAAACTCCAGAGGGCTTTTTGATGTGGAAAAACGTGGTAGCAAGCTAGCTACCAGACTAGTTAAAAAAGCATCTAAAAAAAGAGCTAAATAGCATGAAACAAAAGGCTAAACAGTACACTGCTGAAAAACGAACCCTCGTTGTTTTCACCAAAACATAAGACAAACTCCAGATGGCCTTTTGTTGTGGAAAACGAAACGTGGTAAAAAGTGAGCTACACGCCTACGCACTCGAGCACACGAGTGTCCACCGTCGTTAGCTGGATAGCTACGTCTGTGAGAGTCAGCCTCCGCTCAAGGGCACCAGACCCCTGTTGCGGTGAGACGGACGACCGCGCTACCTACGTCATCACGTTCGCGAGATGCGCTCCCAGATTCGGCCGCTAGATGGCGATCGCGAGTACCGACGTTCGACCGCTACGTCATTACGCTCGTGGTATGCGCGCGCAGCTTCGACGATTAGATGCACTACCATATTCGGCCGCTAGATGGCACTCGTTGGGTGCCGACGTTCGACCGCTACGTCATTACGCTCGCGGTATGCGCGTGCAGCTTCGACGATTAGATGCACTACCATATTCGGCCACTAGATGGCGATCGCGCGTACCGACGTTCGGCCGCAGCGTCATCACGCACGCTCATATCATCAGATTACATGGCAAGAATGCGCGTGCGTGTGATGTCACACATGCACGCGCAATCTCGCCATTTATTACTACTCAGGACCAGTGGACCAATCACAGTCCTTACTAGTCTTATTGTAGGTGAAGATATTTGATGATTTTCCATAACGGCATTTTCACACATCTTCTTCAATTCACTTTTTCAAGGATTTTGCATTTAACTGATCCTCATGTGTTTCATATGAAAATGTTCAGAACAAACTCAGCTTTCGGTAACACTTCACAATAAGGTAGACATGGTGGTTAATGCTTGGTTAAGCATTAACTACCATTACTGAATGAGTAACTACTCATTGACTAACCATTTGTTTCTCATTCATTTAACAGTAACTACCAGTCCGTTTACCAGTAACTAACCATTAGTGCTTGAATCACAGTCAATCAGTAACTACTCATTAACTAACCAAATCGTTCCTCATTCGTTCCTCAGTAACTACCTACATTTTTGTGTACCTTATTCTAAAGTGTTACCCAGCTTTCCTATATTGACGCCCAGATTTTTTCTAGAGCAATGTGTGAAGAGATAATTTGGTGCTAAATCTGAAAAAGTTGGAAGCGTGCCTATGTTCCCACATTTCTAAGATGTTTTTCAAAATTAGGCCATATGATCCCACATTTCCTTTTTTCATAAATTTGTATCAGATTTTATCCCCCTTTCTCCCAATTTGGTAACCAATTACACCCAACCTATCATCCAGTAGCAATGGACTACAGATGGAATTTAACCCTAACACTAACATAGGGCCTAATTTTAAGAAAAATCTGGGAACATATAGGGCTGTGAGAACATAGGGCTGTGGGAACATAGGGTGTAATTTTGAGTGAAAAAAAAATTCTTAGAAATGTGGGGCTTAACATAGGGCTCACCCCAAAACGTTGATGTTCGCTTTTTAAAATTCCTCAAATCTCCTTTGAAAACAAACCTTATCTTATGATGTATGAATTGTTTCGCTGCTTGAAGTGAGTTTACCAAAGTCTTAGGTTATATATGATTAATATAGTAGATAAATGTCAGAAATGAAATTTTGTAACATTGCTTTTTGAGTGGGAGTGTTGTCAAACATCGCTTGGACGCGCCAGTGCATCTTTTGTCGTCAGAGGGTTAATGGCTGCTATGAGTTCCTCCACTCCCATCCTCCATCTCCTCTGGGAAGGTACCGCCTGAGGGACAGAACCCAAGTTGTTTGTCTTGGTGACAGGAGGTGTTTAAATCCTGACCTTAATAACTTAGAGGTACGCAAACTGAAAGTGCAAGACACTAGACCTCTCAACCTTTGATTTAGTTAGAGCTGTTTAACCCTTAACTGGGCTCCACTAGTAGTAGGGCACATTTTGGTTAGTTAGCTTGTTTTAAAATGACTCAACCTGACTGAGCAATATTTGGCATTTGGTTGAGTACTGCAAAAAATTCCCAGGATGCACTGTGGTGTTAAGAATGAGATATTTTCAGATGGCTCTGCTGAGGAAGTTATGGGCAGAAAAAAAACATTAGTTACTTAATTAAACCATGTGACATAAAAGCATACACCCAAACCAGTCTGAGGACTTTAAAGCATGCCAACCAACAGGTTGAGATGGCCACTGAATGTTATATGAAACTTAATGCCAAACTTGATTGTTAAATATCAACAATATCAAGTTTCCACCTGACCTGCCTCATTCATGGCCTGTCAATCACCACTGAAAACACGCCCCTCTCCAAGCTTATATAACTCCGCCCTTCAGGCCTGGGACACTCCTTTTCCCTCCAAACAAAGCAGGCAGAACAAAGAGAGGAGTGATGTGAGTCTGATGGACTTTTTCGTTGTGTAACACTTATATTTGGTCACATTGAATGGTATGCCTGAAAGTTTGATGTATATTGTTTGGTTTATGTTAGATTGCAGACTGAAATCCTGGTTAAAGTTAAGAGAAAAACCAAGTACAGATTGTGGATGCATTACTGATGTAAGTCAAGCCGAATCCAACCTAATTTGTTATGATTGATTGTTCAAGGCTATTTAGATCTGTGAAATTTTCTTTATATATTTATTTGTCCACCATCCACCATCCATTATTCACCTGCAACCAGTGTACCACCTTTTCCCTGCATTGACAACAATAAAATCTTGGAACGGCACTGGATCCGGTGTTTAAATGTGCACACCACATCAGATGTCCAGTGAACCAACACCATCAGTGCTTAAGAGTTTTTTCATTGATATTTAATCTGTTCCCACAATATGACCATTAAGTCAGAGATATGAGATATTGAGAATCGAAAATGGCTTTGGCTGCGTAGAAATGAAACAGATAGGGCTGACTTTAGACTGTAATCTAAGGGCCATGACAGACCGAGCCGATAGTCGGCCATCGGACAGTCTGGTGAGGTCGGTGACTTGAGTCTGTTCGGTGTGTTCCGTGCTGTCATCCGTCCAAGGAGCTCTCGGCCTTTATTTTGTCCGACCTGACATGTTAGGTTGGAGGGCGGGCAGTTGGACTCCATGACCCATCTGATTGGTGGAGTGATAACCCGGAAATGACGAGTGGGATTAACGTGACTAGAGTCTCTCAAAATCTGACGAAAATCTTTTAAACTGACCTTTGTTCATCTGAAATGAAGACAGATTCAGCAACATCACGGTATTTCTATCTTCAAATGTTTTCAGAAACAAGTCTCGGTGAACTATTTTAGTACAATATGAGATCGGATTCTGAACGAGACGCCATGACA
This sequence comes from Perca flavescens, assembly GCF_004354835.1. Classification (NCBI taxonomy): domain Eukaryota; kingdom Metazoa; phylum Chordata; class Actinopteri; order Perciformes; family Percidae; genus Perca; species Perca flavescens. The sequence goes on along the minus strand of NC_041350.1, from coordinate 3,673,948 downwards.
GTCTGGCTTTGAATTTCCGGAGCAGCCAGACCCCATGTGACATGTTTGTCCAATCAGCTGCCGTTGACAATACAGATTAGCGCCGCCTGCTGTTATGGAGACGTATTACGTCTCGTCTCTTCGGTGTGTTCTGAGGAACTTATTGACCAACTCGGGGACACTGATCAGCCCGACTGCCTTTTCTGCCAACGTTTGGCCATCGGCTCTGTGTGTCTGGGCCTTTAGGAGTCCTCCAGAAAGTTCAGGTTTAAAACAAAATTGGAAGTTCATATGACACACCTGGCATGTCACTAGCTTACAGACTGATCAGATACTGTAAGAGGACATGTTAATTAGAGATGGTGCGATAACATTTTTTTGCTTCCCGATAACTATTCCGATACCTGAACTTGCGTATCGGCCAATACCGAATACCGATACCAGTGTGTCATACTGTATATTTTACTGTTTTAACAGCTGTACACTACTATCCATGTATGGATGCGATATGATTTCTATCTTTGTTAAACTTTTTGTGAATCATGAACAAACCCAAACAATGAACGCCATAGAATTTCTTTTATTCTCCAGTTTGACAGTCAGTCATAACAGAAATAAACTACTTTAAAGTAGATTTTCTTCTGGGCTAAATTACGTGGTATTGGATCGGTGTATAGACTCCAGTACTTTCCAATACCGGTACCAGCATTTTAGGCTGTATTGGAGGCTTTTCCGATACTGGTATCGGTATCAGAACATCCCTAATGTTAATGGCCAAAGCCTCCTTTTGGACTAACCCTAACCCTAACCCTAGCCAGTGGTCATCTCACGAGAGTCAAATGACTGCTGAAACAAACAAGAGGCCTTTTTCAAGATGATGGATCCAGTTGACATGATGCATTTCTGTGTATACGTTGCTATGCTGTCAGTACATACATCTGATCTGACATCTGCCTTTTCTGCTCAGTGGAAATCAGGGTTTGATCTCGTGTTCATCCTTTAGTTGTTGGCATAAGTACGAGTTATGGGTTGCTTTTTAGCTGTGATGTTGCTGGAGCTTTGATTTTCAACCACTGTGCCGCTGCTCACTAATGTTTTTCCACCTCATGGCACGACTCAACTCACCTACTTTTAGTTTTACTTTTCCGTAAGCAAAGATTTCAGTCATTATTAACTCGTCGACGTAATCTGCCACATTACGACTTTACCTGCGTTTTGCAGGTTGGTGAGTGTTAATTGCTAGTTTGGGACACATTCTCTAAACTGTTGGTGGACAAAACCCTAAAATCAAAGCTGGCATTCATTCATTCATTCATTTTCTCAAACAACAGCGACGTGTCAGGCCCCCAATCATCAGAAATGCATCAATAACATTTCCTTCATCTTCCAAAAGATTCATATTTGTGCCCTCAATCACACCATTTGTTTTCCTGCGAGCTGCACACACAAGCGGGACGTTTTCACTGTCGAGTAGATGAAGAACAATTGAAAGATGAAGAAAAAGTGATTGGATCGGATGATAAACACACACTTTGGGGATATTACAGGATGTTGGATAATGTTTACTTCATCACAAGGGGGTCAGTTTGTGAAACAGGAAAATGCTGCTTTTGACACCGAGAAGATGAGGAGGAGGAGGATGGGCGGGTGGGCGGAGGAATAGCCTTGATGTGGTGTTCACCCCAGCTGAATGTAAAGGCCGGTGTGCATCTCTCTCACTCTCTCGCTGCAAATCAATGTGTCCCTGATTGCAGAGACTGTCCTTGATGACATCCTTTAAGGCTGAACTTGGCCCGTTGGTTTGATGATGAAAAGTCTCTTTATACATCAGAACAAATTGGAACATGTAATGTCCCTGCAGCCTGTGGATAATGTTATTTGCCTTCAAATTATTGTTGTTAAAGTATCGGCCCCTGAACATTGATAACTAAGATGATAAAGGATAACGAGACGCCCCGCTAGCGGCCCCTAGTGGCTGCAGGCTTTATGGTCCTAGAGGGAAGTTCATGGTCATCAAAATCTGAAGGGTTCATCCACTGGGGAGCAGGTGTGTGATCAGGAAATCTGCCTGTTAGATTTGGGTATTTTAAAGGATAACTTCGGTATTTCTCAACCTGGTACCTATTTTCTCATGAGAGAGAGAGAGAGAGAGAGAGAGAGAGAGAGAGAGAGAGAGAGAGAGAGAGAGAGAGAGAGAGAGAGAGAGAGAGAGAGAGAGAGAGAGAGAGAGAGAGAGAGAGAGAGAGAGAGAGAGAGATCCACCCACCAGACTCCATGTAAATAATCAGGACTTTTAGCGTGTATAGAGCCAGCATATCTTCACATGTAAATGGGTGAATTAAGGGTTTATTTCAACCAAACCAGAGTGGTGATTGTTGGAACAGTGGAAAGATGAACCAAGACAGCTTTTTGTAGTTTTATTTTGTTTCTGTCCACTTTGAATAAAGTGTATTTTACGATGATAAAAGTACTGATTATTTGAATGGAGTCTGGTGGAGTTTGGTGATGGGAATTTCGGGGCTGTTTCATGTTAAATCAAAAGAATCTTACTCTTTTAAATAACGTCTATCTCTGTAGGGATCCTTTCCATAATGTCAGACACATGAATAGTAATATTTTAGTGGACAGTAACTAAAGTTTTAACTTTGCATTGCAGCTTGTCTATATCCACGATGTCCGTCATTTGGGCCAGATGTCCGTCCCCTTCCTCTGTCTCTGTGTTGGCGTTCTAACCTCCGGTGGATTTGTGAGGACTCTGGTTAACTGCTCCTCAGATCTCTGCAGGGTAAATCCAGACAGCTAGCTAGACTATCTGTCCAATCTGAGTTTTCTGTTGCACGACGCACGACTAACGACTAACTAAACTAACTAAAACTACTTTTGAACCAAGTTTCTTCCTGAGGCTATTTAGCAGAGGCACTGTGGCTCCGTCCGGGAGGAGCGACGCCCATAACGATTGTGATTGGTTTAAAGAAATGCCAATAAACCAGAGCACGTTTTTCTCCCATTCAGGAATGCTGTGTGGACTAGGCAGACCCTCCTCCGCAGCGCTGTGAAGGAAGGTCAGCCTATGCGAGACTAAACAAAACAGGACTTTCACCCAGGAGACTGGGGTTCATGTCCTGTGCTTGTCCCGTGTGTCACTGAAACATGGGGCGTTTCCCAATATGTGTTCTTCTATTGTGTTCTTGTGTCCCTGTGAAACGTCATCTCGTGTTGCCAAAGTACTGTCCCAATACACAAGTTCGCATTTCGCCAAGAACAGTTAAAATTCCCGGATGTATTCTTGACACGCCCATTTACCGAGGATACATCGCTTGGTAACTTGTATGAACTTCGCAGCACCTGTATCCCAACATTCATTTCGGCATTCAATGATGGTTGGATTTCCAGTACATAGACAGCCCAAAAATGGGACAATTTTAACAATTTTCGCCATCTTACTCATCACTAAATTCACTTCTGAGAACATTTTAGGCGAGAAATGAACGGTTTATATTTCGAATATAGGCAGTCTTGCGAAAATCTTTGCCGAATTGACAATTTGCTCCAAAGTTTTCGGAGTTTTCGGAGCTCCATAAAATGACGCGGCCTGCCGGGGCCGCTTGCTCGGCGCTCGGACAGTCTCACTCGGAGATCCCGCTGTAAGACGGAGGTCTTTTAGACCGGTCCCGTAAATAAGAGGCTTTGATTTCTCTGTTTCGGATCGTTTGTGTAAATATCACAACACATGTGGTTAACTGTCTTTTCGGAGTTAAACTCAACAAGCACACACGCACACACACACACACACACACACAGGAGAGATATACCATAGATAGACTGTATATTATTAGTCTATGAGATATACCCGTTTCTTTTCGGGAGACTTGTTTAAATTATGCCATATGCTATAGCCTACATTATATTTTGTAGTTAGTTCATATTTTTGGTCTATTTGTTTTCTGATTTATTAGAAGTTGAGTTTCAGTCTTTATGATAAATGAACAGTTGTACATAAAGTGGTAACATGCTATGACATGTTATGTAGACTAAAGGGGAGACACCAACCTTTGTAATTTGAATTTCTAATTTCCATCTCCCTGGGCATATACAGTGCACTACAATAATATAGAAATGATAATTCCACATAACACTAATAGGAACACATAGGACACACCAGTGCATATGCCTATTTATTTGTTTAATTTAAACTGACTTAAACTTATATGCTAATAATAGTAGGGATCGCGTTCCACTCTTTTGAATAAGTAAGGGGAGTTTGAGCTGAACCATAAACAATAAAATTAAAGCTCAATTAGTTTTATTTTTCAATATTATTGCAATAGTTGTAGCATTATGAGGTTTTCTTGTCCGGAGATTGTTTTAATACGAAGTGGTTCTATTGTTGTGGTTTTTATTTCTAGCTCATTTCAGGAAGAACGCATCGTCTCAAACTTGTGAACTTGCGATTTAATTCTTCCAAGAACAACCAGCAAGAACGTTCTCCCCAAGAACACAAGTCCGTAGTTTGCATTCTTGGTATTGAGAAACACCCATACATTTTGTAAACCCACAGCCACCATCTTTTCTGTGGAGGAAGGTCTGGCCAAGCGAGAATACATGTAGCTTCTTTTGCGCGCTGCACGCAGCAGCTGTCTCACAGCAGCTGTCTCACAGCAGCTGTCTCACAGCAACTGTCTCACTTACTGGACCAATTTCATAGATTGCTGTTCCCATCAGTCACTTAGACACAAAAACATGACAAAGTGGGTCCAGGTTTTAAAAAAAACGAAGTTACCCTTTAATTTATTGGGGTGTTGTGAATATAACAGGATGCCTGGCTGATGTGTGTCTCGGCACGCTGTGACACTTCCTTCTGTCTTTCACACAGGGTCAGAGGATTTAAAAAATAGCAGTTAGCTGCAACAAAACACACTCCACATTAAAGCAAATTGCTCGCTGCGATTGTTGACAGTTTCTCATTGTCGCGTGTCTCTTTGCCAGAGCTGTGATGTTGATTGTGGCTGAAGGGGCCTTCCGATGACTGATAAGCGTTGATGAATGAAAATGGAAATGCTTTTCAGCGTTTTGCCTTCAAAGGGGAAGAAATCAAATAGGATGGGTAGAGAGGGGGGGGCGAGAAGAGGAGGTAGAATATTTGCCTTTTTGCAATTAACAAGATATGTTCTTTTTTTGTGGCCAGAAAAATGGAAATGGCTTTTGAGGTCGTAAAGGTCGAGCGCATCGAAGCATGGTGGCTCTGCAATTACTCTTCAGGCAGCGGCCTGATTGGGGGGAGGGCGGGGGGGGGGTCCGGCCGCGCACTGACGGTCAAATTAACGAGACGGCCGGCTCCCTGTTGAAAAGATCACATGTGATTACCGTACATCAAACAGACAGAGCTCTCAAATTATCTCCTCTCTCGCTGTGGAGTCAGAGAAAAGGGGATAAAACGCAGACGGAGTGATTAGTTAAAGGCTTTAAATGTCAAAACTTTCACTGTCCACAGCTTGAATGAATCTGCTTCTCTCTGCTCAGCACTCAGCAAGGGAGGGGGTCGTCCTCCAGATTACACCAAATACGACTAATGGCGTGACATCACTGAGGACATATTGGATATCATTGGACTCCTCTGGGAATCTTAGATTGCCAGTTGTGCTTTTAATTCATCTGTGTGTTCGTTAGTCTGCTTTCTAAATATTGAAATATATTTCATACTGGGGAGCTACCCAGACAATTGTAGTATCCTGCTTTATTCATCAGTTGTGCTTTTAAATTCTCCATCTCTGCACGTTTAAAACACAAGTACAAGAAAAAGTCATAGTATAGGATTGTCAAAAAGTCCTAAAAAGTCATAGTGTAGTATGTCAAAAAGTTTAGAAAAAAGTCGTAGTATAGTTATATAGTATAGTCTTTATCCACGACGTTCTACTTCTGGGATTGCTCCATTGCCGACGGAAATACCGCCGGATGTCCGTCACCTTCCTCTGTCTTTGTGTTGGCGTTCTAACCTCCGGTGGATTTGTTGAGGACTATGGTTAACTGCTTCTCAGATCTCTGCAGGGTAAATCCAGACAGCTAGCTAGACTATCTGTCCAATCGGAGGTTTCTGTTGCGTGACTAAAACTACTTGTGAACGTACACATGTTCCACCAAAACAAGTTCCTTCCTGAGACTATTTTGCAGAGGCGCCGTGGCTCTGTGGAGAGATTTTGATTTTCTCTCATCCCAGAATGCTGTGTGGACTAACCAGACCCTCCTTTGCAGCGCTGTGGAGGAAGGTCTGGCAACGCATAACCAAATTGTGACCGTGAAAAAGTTTGCTTAATGTACTTAACCAGAAGTAACGTTACGTCTGATTTGAACCCACATAACAATCTTTTTCTAAACTTAACAAAGTAGTCTTGGTACCTAAACATAACCCAACTGCGACTGTTAAAGACGTGTTTAAAATTGCGACCTTTACGTTCAAAACAACTTCCAAGACGATTGTGATTGGTTTAAAGAAATGCCAATAAACCAGAGCACGTTTTTCTCCCATCCCAGAAATGCTGTGTGGACTAGCCAGACCTCCTTCCGTAGCGCTGTGGAGGAAGGTCTTGCAATGCGAGACTATACTATGGTAGTAGGCCTATGCTGTGTGAAGTTTGTTGGAAGACACTAAGGTTTTATTGGTGAGACAAAAGTCATTTTAAGTTAATTTTGAATTCTCACATTGATTTTACATTTACATTTATTCGGCTTAAGTGGTGCCCGAAAGGGCTTGGGTGCTGCACCTAAACCTTCTAATTGTAGGGAAAATCCTGTAAATCAGACCGGTGTTGATGCAGCAGTATGTGCACAGAGGTGCACCACATCACTGTTTGCAAGACGCCTATAGCATCTCTGAACATATTCAGGTTATTGTTATGTATTTATGTAATTTACATATCTTTTTTTATGCATACGTTTTATCGTTTGGCGAGGGTCATTTTGTGTTTTCTACCGCGTGTTTTATGTCTTCAGTCTGGTCATGTTATTTTCTCAGGGTTCTGTTCTTATCATCCACACTGTTAGTTAGTTAACAGTTAAAGTTCATCTTTGTAAATATGTCTGCAGTAGATATTTGGATATAGTAAAGTTGTTGTAAACTTGTGATTCCTAAGAGGGTCGGATTGTGATCCTTCTAAGAAGTTCATCTGGTTTTTATTCTTTTTTTTTTGTTTTCAGACCGTTGAGGAAAACCTGCAGCTCACCGCAGGACGCAATCACCGTACGCTGAAACACTCGGAATCAAAGTTAGATTTAAAAAGTATTTGTGTTATTAGAATGCTGCAGGATGGAGACGTATTTTTAAATCATTTGCATCGCTGCTGAATGAAAGGGAGACACACACACACACACACACACACACACACACACACACACACACACACACACACACACACACACACACACACACACACACACACACACACACACACACAAACAAACAGAGTAAAGCACCTTCTCAAGTCTCTCTCCACGCTGTAATGATCTTCTTGTAGTGCTGCGGAAAAGCCTCCGCAATCCCTCCCTTCATTTTCCTCCCCTCTTCTCCCTGATGAGCAGAACCATCCCTTCATCATCAGCTGCACCATAATGTACTTTAGTCTGGGGACGAGGGGGAAAATGGAAGGATAGATTGGAAACAGATTCACGTATAAGCCGATCCCACATTAGGGGGATGAATATAATACGCCGGAGTCATCAAGGGTTTGTTCGCTACAATCAGCGTGATGCATTGATGGCTCAACATGGCCCGCAAAATGAACACACACACACACACACACACACACACACACACACACACACACACACACACACACACACACACACACACACGCAAACTTCACTCGGGCTGCAGGTGACGAGGAGCTCCGCCTCATTCAGCTCAAGATGATGCATCGTTTCTATTGGACTCCCTCCAGATTGTTTAGAACTGGTCTAAAAGACACACCAAAGTGTTGGAAATGCAAGACCGGGGACGGCCAATTACTTCTTGTCCTGTGGTCCTGTGATAAGGTCCAGAACTTTTGGATGGGGATACATGATAACCTATGTCAGACTGCAGGGACCCAGGTTCCCTTCAGCCCAAGACTATTTGTAATGGGAGATGGGTCAATCCTAAACGGGATGGATAAGCACATTAGAAGCTGAGTCCAGACTCGTTTAATGATAGCCAGACACAGGGGCGTAGCACAAAGTTCTGGGCCCTGTAGAAAGGCTTTTTCTATGGGCCCATAGCTGTTCATTCTAGCATCTTTTTGGGCCCTCCTCACATGAGGGCCCTGGGTACTCAGTTCCCCTTTTCCCCCCTAGTTCACCGAAACATGTTTCTGGAAACATTTTAAGAGAGAAATAGGGTGTGTGTGTGTGTGTGTGTGTGTGTGTGTGTGTGTGTGTGTGTGTGTGTGTGTGTGTGTGTGTGTGTGTGTGTGTGTGTGTGTGTGTGTGTGTGTGTGTGTGTGTGTGTGTGTGTGTGTGTGTGTGTGTGTGTGTGTGTGTGTGTGCGCAGTTGCTGAATCTGTCTTCATCTCAGATCAACAAAGGTGAGTCCGAGCCTGAAGAAGCTTTGTGCTGGGGAGAGACGTGTATGATGGACTGATGGGATTGTTATTTATGTATATGTTGATTTGGTATATGGTTTTTTGATCACCAGCCAACATGGCTAGTAGATTTTTGAAGTTACCAGCCAATCAGATCTTCCACTATAGCCACATTTTCTTCAGTTTCTACTTTACTGCTCCTCTTTCATCATTATTGTCCACTGTGTCTGCAGCCTTCCTCATTTGCTCTTCTGGTTTCTAAAGGCCCTGAAAAATATCTCCTCTTTTCAACTCCTCTGGTTTGTTTCTCGCCGTTCCGTTCGTCTTTGTTTCAGCGTAGCTTGTAATCGATACCATTTCCGTATGTTTTAAACCCCCTGAATGGTTATTTTAACATCTTTTTGGGAGTGGGTTATTTCATATTTTTTGAGTGAGACAAATCTACCTCTTCTAAATGTTGAGGGGGACATATCCCCTGCATCCCCTCCCTGCGAAATCTACGCAAAAATTGACTTGCAGATGTATTTTATCATCATCAGCTGAATTCCTTTTCTCTGAACTTTCATTTAGATTGTAAAGGTTGATCATCCTGGGTAATTAAAACAACAAAAACACACTGCAGCTGACTCCACCTTCTCTGCACCGGATCATTCTCACCTGTAGAATAAACAGGAAGAAAGCTGCAAAGGAAAGTTTTCAAGCAATTAAAGAATTCCACATTTGTTTCTGGATAAACAGATTTATTGTTATATGACTTTCTTGCCCCCAAAAAGGTGAGTCAGGTGTTCCACAACCACTGACGATAGATAGATAGATAGATAGATAGATAGATAGATAGATAGATAGATCAATCCCAAATTGGGAAATTACTCTTGTTACAAGCAGCAAGTTACAAGGATAGACACACATACTCACTCACTCACACACATAAAGAAAATACAAAAAATATACTAGAAATAATATTGAATAAAAGAATAAGCTAGCAAAGATAAAATGCCAGAACAACTACTGAAAAAAATAAACTTAGAGCAACATGCATATACAATTGTAGAATAAAATGTACAACCTACATACAGAGTATTTATAACTAAATAAAATATGTATAATATTAAATATGAAGTGGTGTTTGTGTTTCCTGCCTCAAAGAGCTCCAGATGGTTCTGAAAAGAACATTATTTTTATTTTCTTTACGTGCCAACCTGTTGACACTGTGCACGGCTTCATTTTGAAGGTTAATCCTCTTGGAGCTCAGACTGAAGGAGACTCTCTCTCTGTGTCGAGGCAGGCTGAGCTTCAAGGCCTGTTGTTGGACAGTTGTGACTTCATTTCAGCCTGAATGGATGCACTGGGTGTCTGTGGAACAGCATCAGATAAGACTCATTTATGGGACTGAAGCGGTGTTGGACACCGTTCCCTCATCCATTCACTCATTATACTGACTGTTGATTTGTGTATATCCTACTGTCTACGTTATTCCCTTATAATGCCTGTACTTTTTTTTGCACTACTATAGTGACTTTATCATTGCTATATTGGACTTATTTGCACTATACCACCATGACCCACCCTCTCACAGAGCACCTTACCATGCTTATACATCCCTTAGTACATTCATGTGGATTTTTTATTTAGTATCTTTTCTTTTATTGTCCATATTATTCATGTGGATTTGTTATTTTAATCTTCCTGTTTATGATGCATGTGTATGTTGTGTGTGATGTCTTTAAGCTACTGGGTCCTTAAATTTCCCCTTTGAGGATCAATAAAGTATCCATCAATCTATCCATCAATCCATCCATCCCCCTATATAGCACGCATGGCATACTCAAGGCCAGCGGGCCATATCCGGCCTATCGCAAATTTTGGTCCGGCCCACGCAACACTTTAGGTTCCCAATAAATGTCGGCGCAGTTAGTTGTGCGCCAAACCAAAAGACAGGAAACTGTTTAACTGTAACTATGCGTCACTCAAAGCAGAATTTGGCAGATTTGCCGACTTTGAGAATCTTTTGAGAAATTCCCACAGAAGCAGCAGTTTTTATATTCAGGCTGTGAAACTGGTGGTTGTAAAAACATGTTTTGCTTGATTTGCTAAATTCTAGATAAATAGATACAGTAGATAGATAGATAGATAGATAGATACTTTATTCATCCCAAGGGTAATTTTTGGCATCCAGATAACCATAACATAACCAAAACATATATCTCACATACATAAAAATCACTCACAGAAATTTAAAGAGTTAATAATTTGTGAAGTGATTACAAAGGTCTGGTATGGACTGACCATGTGATGCAATGACCGTGATAAGGTGCTATGGTAGAGCGTGTGCAGTGGTGGTAGTACAAAAGTGAAATATGAAGGGATTGAACAGTGCAATAGCTTATTACGATGGCTAAGGAACTTTTTTGCTGACTTTTTCAGTTTAAACATGTATCAACTAACTGAAACAAAAATAACACAATATACTTTTAAGAAATAAACACAATTTCTACACTATAAATCCCTATCCCCCCCCCCTCACCCCATGATGTGGCAGACACTTGGTATGTTCCAATTGGCCACTTCCTGTATTTAAGAGCTCTGCTTTAATTGCACACCTTTTGCTCCAGCCTGATAAGATGGCTGTCCAACAGCAGCATGCTCAACCCCAAAGAAAACCAAGTTAACTTAATGCAGACTTACCTGAAGTGTGACATACAGAAGTTAACTGCCAACGTTAAAAAAAAAAAAAACAGAGTATGATGTCTGAAACAAAAGGTATGTGCCATCTTTTATCTCTGTGTGTGTGTGTGTGTGTGTGTGTGTGTGTGTGTGTGTGTGTGTGTGTGTGTGTGTGTGTGTGTGTGTGTGTGTGTGTGTGTGTGTGTGTGTGTGCAGGTGCAGGAGTGTTACAACTACAAACATTTGTATCAGCTGTGTTGCAGCAGGTCTCTCAAAAACTTTCTGACTTCCTGTCTGTGTCTCTCAGCTCCGAGCCCATCGGGACATAGTCAGTCTTGTATAAAGTACTTGAAAGCAATACTAGTTCTACAAGTATCTTACCAGAAAATGACTTTGGTACAAGTTAAAGTCAACTTTTAGATTATTACTTGAGTAAATGTCTTAAAGTATCTGTTATTTACTGTATCAAAAGTAATTTTCTGATACTAAATGTACTTAACTATTAGAATTAAAAGTAAAAAAAAGACTATTATGAACTTTATTTCCCATCTACTGCAGTCAGATTCACTGTGTTCACTCGAAAGGAATCACTTCACATGGGTAGGCACTTTTAATGACATCTTGAACATGTTAAGAGGCTAAAAACATGTTTTATATATATGTGTGTGTGTGTGTGTGTGTGTGTGTGTGTGTGTGTGTGTGTGTGTATAACCTGCCCCGTTTCAGTCGCCTGGGTGCTAAAGCTAGCAGTAGCATAACTCTGTGTAGGAAAAACAAACAACATAGCTTTGTGTTGAAATCGACCTGAATTCTCCTTTTAAGTAGTACTCTTGGGACACAAACACCTGTTTCCTGGGTGAAAGTCTTGTGTTTTCTCCTTAACTTCTTCCAGGACATGAACACCTGTTTCCTGGGTGAAAGTCTTGTGTTTTCTCCTTAACTTCTTCCAGGACTTGAACACCTGTTTCCTGGGTGAAAGTCTTGTTTTCTCCTTAACTTCTTCAGGACATGAACACCTGTTTCCTGGGTGAAAGTCTTGTGTTTTCTCCTTAACTTCTTCCAGGACATGAACACCTGTTTCCTGGGTGAAAGTCTTGTGTTTTCTCCTTAACTTCTTCCAGGACTTGAACACCTGTTTCCTGGGTGAAAGTCTTGTGTTTTCTCCTTAACTTCTTCAGGACATGAACACCTGTTTCCTGGGTGAAAGTCTTGTGTTTTCTCCTTAACTTCTTCCAGGACATGAACACCTGTTTCCTGGGTGAAAGTCTTGTGTTTTCTCCTTAACTTCTTCCAGGACTTGAACACCTGTTTCCTGGGTGAAAGTCTTGTGTTTTCTCCTTAACTTCTTCCAGGACATGAACACCTGTTTCCTGGGTGAAAGTCTTGTGTTTTCTCCTTAACTTCTTCAGGACATGAACACCTGTTTCCTGGGTGAAAGTCTTGTGTTTTCTCCTTAACTTCTTCAGGACATGAACACCTGTTTCCTGGGTGAAAGTCTTGTGTTTTCTCCTTAACTTCTTCCAGGACATGAACACCCGTTTCCTGGGTGAAAGTCTTGTGTTTTCTCCTTAACTTCTTCCAGGACATGAACACCTGTTTCCTGGGTGAAAGTCTTGTGTTTTCTCCTTAACTTCTTCCAGGACATGAACTCTACCCCCCAGCAGTCAACGTGCTGATGACAGTAATAAATGCGTAGAATACACACCAAATAACCAGCTTTACTTATCGTGGCTATATGCACGAATGCTTTATGAGAGCAGCCTGGCGACCGTGTATGGCACAAACGAAGAAGATATATCAGACTGTGATACACAGTCAATACTTGTTGGGAGATACATTCGCTGTTGGTTACTTCTCATTTTACTTTTCCCAGTTAGAAATTATTGACGTCATGCAGGGGACAGAAAAGGTACCACTGATAAAAATCAATACAAAGTCTCCGCAGAGTGACCACCTCAATTCACCGTGTGATGAACCTGATGATTGTGTGCGTGTGTGCAAATTCTGACGCGTTTATAATTGTGCTTTCAATACGGAGTCATAGAGTTTTAGCCTGATTGCATTTTCACATCAGTCGTCAAAAGGCATTTAAAAAACAATTTGAAACAAGACGACGAGAGGCCAAGAGCTGCTGCGAACGGACGAATAAATAAAAGGGATGATGATGATGCCAGCGTCAGCCGGAGACCACAATCAATCATTAGCATACGTAAGGTTTGTGTGTGTGTGTGTGTGTGTGTGTGTGTGTGTGTGTGTGTGTGTGTGTGTGTGTGTGTGTGTGTGTGTGTGTGTGAGAGAAAAAGAAGACCTAAAGTTGATGTCCATTATCAATCATTTGCATACGGAGGTGTGTAGAGGAGGAAATTTTGCGTGTGTATACAAGAAATGATTGTGTGCACGAGTGGAAACTTTGTGCGTGTGTGTCTTCAAAATGCCCCATCTGTAATTCCTCGTAGCAGTTAATTCATCATCTGTGCCGAGGCATTGGGGCGTCCGCAGGCGTTTAGGACTAATATTTCAGCTCCCATTACAGTGGCGGAGCAGAGAGCCGAGGCTCCGGTTTGACCTCTGACCTAAGCCGGGAGAATCGCAGCCTGACCCCATCCATCAACGCTCGGAGAGGGAAAATATTAAGAGGGGGACATTATTAGTTAGATTACAGGGGAGAGAGATTAAGCTGTCATTTATGGCTGGCAGCGTGGGTGGCTGGCAGCCGGCTGTCCGCCCTGTTACCTGCCTGTCTGTCTGTCTGTCTGTCTGTCTCTCTCTCTGTCTGACATTGAATTTATGAAAGAGGATGAAATGGTGCTAAAGTAACGGAGAAGACAACTAAAGGTTTTAGCTGTCAAATACTTGTTGATGAGCCGCATTTTAAAAAAACAACAGAAAACATAATTCTAATGATCCTGAGCACACGAAACCCATCACTACACAGATGTCAGGCTCTTAAGGCCCCGTTCACACCTGGTGTCCAGGTTGAAAAATACAGAAATCTTTTCCATCTAGGGCTTTTTTTCACATTAGTTACGATTTGATTTGTACCAGAGTAGGACTGCCCTCGTTCTCCACTCCCCCTGCTGCTAAGATTTCAGATTAGTATTGTTATTCCTAGTCTGGATCGACGACGAGTTCATGGCACTAGATGTCCCTCACTTTGCAAAACTCTGTTCGATTTGGGGAACAACAACCTGCAGCTAGCAAGCTGCATGCCGAAATAGTCAAGTTTTAAAGAAAATTTGGATCCAGCAAACAAGGCAGTTCCACCAAAACTAGTTCCTTCCTGAGACTATTTAGCAGAGCCACTTTCGCCTTAAAGGTCCCATGGTATACCCATGTTTTTTTTAACATTAATATGCGTTCCCCCAGCTTGCATATGGTCCCCCAGTGGCTAGAAATGGTGATAGGTGTAAACTGAGCCCTGGGTATCCTGCTCTGCCTTTGACAAAATGAAAGTTCAGATGGGCCAATCAGGAATCTTCTCCTTATGAGGTCATAAGGAGCAAGGTTACCTCCCCTTTCTCTGCTTTGCCCGCTGCCCAGAGAATTTGGCCGGCCCATGAGGAAATAGAGCTACAACCGTGGCTGCAAGCTGGTCAAGGCCTCTCAGCAGCGGCAGAATTTTACTTAGCTCCGGTTAGTAGTACTGCGCCGAACAGTAAACGGAGAAGCGCACTCCAGTCGGGACACCTAGTAGTAGCCTAGTACATTGGTATTGAAGCATTGGATAGGAAACTATGGACTATAAGCAACATGGTGATTCAGTGTGAATTTAGAAATTGTAAAAATAAACGCTACAGATGGGCACCACAAAGTTTCCACAAATTTCCATTGCGAGGTCCAGAAAGGAACCGACTGTGGCTTCTTGCTGCTGGCTTGGACATCAAGACACCGGCCGAGACTCGACTCAAGTGGCAAATGTGTAGTGATCATTTTAGACCAGACAACTTTGAATACCCCCGCAATCTAAAGGACCACAAGTCACTACGTCTTTCCAGATGCACCAACAGCTACTGATGAACCGGTAATAACTTTCGGTAGGCTACTCTAGCAAATAAAGCTAGCCCCTTTCATAACGTTAGCCTAGCTGCTACTGATAGATTGAGACAGACAATGTTAGGAGATAATGTTACAGTTCAATGTATTGTGGAGAGTGACAACGTTGGCTAACGGTATAGCTACACTCTTGGTAGATACCTGGCTGGGCTAACCGCTAGCCTAGGTAATATCACTCCGCCGCTGCTGTAGCCTATAGGCTACTACTGACTACAGGGAACAAAGTATAACTATTGCAATGCGATGCAAGGGTAGTTTTATTTCAAACATTATTCTATCAACACAGACATTTACATTGATAGTCTGGCGTTATAATTTATTTGCCTCTGTTGTACTGTGGAGTGGGTAAGACTGTTTTTAGTGGCAGGCTAGCAGTTACTGTTGACCTGCGATAGCCTAGCACCAGCGAACTCTGCAACTGGAAGGATTGGATTGAAAGTGTTAAACTGTATCCACTGATGAATAACACACTGGCTAACTTGGAAATGAGGTCCTATGTCCAAAATTCTGAACCACCCCTTTAACCAAACTCGAGGCCACCTTTTCAAGTGGAGTTCATTCACAACACATTCAAAGGTGGATGCATTCTTTTAGCAGTGTGTACGGGAATGTGTCCTTGGCCACATTCTATACAAAACCCACAAAATATTATACGAGTGTGCCAAACATCTTGGGCGATTTTGCCTGGATCACGCCAACGAATAGACCCGGTCTGTATTGCTTAGTTTCTTCTTTCTTTAACTCCTGGCAGGCTAGGGATGGGAAGTGCATTGCTGCCTCTCAGCGGTTTTAAAACGGCAACGCATTTGGTCTTTGCAAATGGCTCCATATGGAGCGGGGAAGGGAGAGCCGATTACCAGTGGTCACTCAGGAAGCATTCAAATGCCAGGTGTGAACACATACACTTAGAGCTGTCCACTTGATATCCCATCGCCCAAGACTCATGTTAATGTCAGATCTGCACAGGGTTTATTAAACACGTTGTAGTCCAAGGCATCACATTTGGAAGGAAATCTGCAGAATTGCTTTACAGCACAAAACCGTCAGAAGGTGGTCTTCCAGAGAAAATGGATCCAATTATTTTAAGATTGTTAGATAAAAAGGCAACAAAAGGTTAAACAGGAGAGCTTTCTTTCAGTAGTCCCATAAAACATTGTCCATATGTCGATCAACATAAATATATTAATCTTTTAAGTCATTTATCACGCAAAAATGTCAATTGTTTTGCCAATTCCAGCTCCACAAATACGAGGATGTTGCTTTTCTGTTTTATAAAATAGTATGAGAGGCAGTGATGGACATCAGACGTCTCAATCAAATGATTCAACAGAAAAAAAAACATTTGCTATGTGTCTTTTGGGGGAGGCAATGACAATCAATTTAGTTAGGGAGGAAAATTTGCATGATTACTTTACGGCACAAAACCGAAAGATGACATGGTTCCTTCAGAACAAACAAAGTAAATGTAGAATCTTTTTCTTTTGGCTGACGGTAAACAAGAGAAAAATCACTTTAAATAGTGAAAGAAATCTCCAATCAGTCCTTTCAATTGCAATGAACCATTTCTTATAAAAATGAAGTTGGTGACTCTTGACTTTCTTTTGCAAACAGGCGGTTTTACTCATCAATCATCACTTGTTGAACACGTAAGTGTCCGTTTTGTCTGCAATCTCATCTTCTAAAAAACAAAAATGGTGATTTCTGTCATCGGCTGTCTCTCTCTGAGGATGGAGGGAAAGAAACGATCAAATGAGGAAACAGACGTGATCTTTAACAGACTGATGGTCGGCTTAATAGAAAGGCACGCGTGTCTGCAGAGACAGCAGGCTGCCTCCAAAATGGATTTAGAGAGACATGACAAGGAATTATTGACTTTTGTTGTGTTTTACAGCAGAGGTGTGTGTGTGTGTGTGTGTGTGTGTGTGTGTGTGTGTGTGTGTGTGTGTGTGTTTTTAAGAAATTGTATTTGCACGAATTTGTGTAACAATGCATCTTTTTTCGTCGACGAGTTCTGAGATTTAAATTTCTTTTCTTTCTTTTCATCTAAAAGGAACCCCATTTGTAATTTTTCTTCTTGGCTTCTTTCTCCTCAAACTTCTGACTTTAGTTTAGTGCTTTAGCTCCATTTTTGTCTCGTTTTTTTCCCCTTGAGATTTTCTCCCTCTCTCATGGTCATGGTTACTGTATATACACAAAATCAAGTCATGCAATATTCTAACTACAGCTGATACGTCATGTATGAAATCGACTCAGTTCACGCTACCTGTAATCAATCTGTGTCTTTCCATCCACTTTGCATAAATCTGTCTCCTGTAAATATAATTGTGCGTTGTGTTTAGTACCTTGTACCTAAAAATACTATTGCCATACAGGCAGCACCTGAGATTCAGTACACATATTATTTTGTGTGCATTTGGGGTTTATTGGATAGACAATAACATCCGGAGAATCAGGTCCTGGCATTATTCGGAGTTTCCCTTTCAGAGTGGTCACGGAGCTAGTGAACAACAGAGTTTCTTTGCCTTTCCTTGCATTTGCTGACTATTTCGGGCATCGGCCCTTAGCGACAGAAGATACTGAATCTTGTCATCTCTCCAATAAGACACTGCAGAGCAGCAGCTCGACCGCGGCGCTTTAAGATGACGTAGTATTAAGAGAGACAACGGTAGTGAGTAGTATGAAAGACCAAAAACCTGCATAGGGAGAGTTAGGGGGCGTGGATGGGACAAACATCACAGGACACAGGACTCAACCAGGAGACCAGGGGTTCTTATCCCGTTCCCATCTTTTCCTAATCCTAACAGTCCCGTTCTTGTGCTGCATGTTAGTTAAACATACGTACGTCTTGACCCAGAGTGTCTAAATATGACGCCGAAGGGCTTGGGACGAGTCCCGATAGCGTCAAAGAGTGACGCCAAGAGTCCCGACCCAGCCCTTGGCCACGTGGGACAAAATCAACACCGACCAGAAGTCCTAAGTATTTGAACATCTACATTTCCATGACTTTACAAATGGCCACCAGCAGATGAAGACCATGTAGTATGTTTGAAAGCTCCAGAACAAATATTGGTATGTGGGTTGATACAGTTTACTCAAACGGCTGTATCTAAGGTCAAAAAGGGCCTGAACTAGTTAGAGCCATAAAGGCACGCAGGCCAAGGCTGATGGGAAGTTTAGTTTAACAAAATCTCAAAATATAAGATTGTCATCTCTATTTGGGTTAACTAGAAACACCTTCAACAAATCGTACCTAATCGAATAAGTGTGTGTGTGTGTGTGTGTGTGTGTGTGTGTGTGTGTGTGTGTGTGTGTGTGTGTTTTGTCCTGAGGGACAACAGCAGGTTGACTGTCCTGATTCTGTCTGCTGTACTTTACCTGGTCACAGCTCACTAAAACAGCCAGTACACACAGCCGGTAATGTACACACACACACACTCCTCCCTGCCCGCCCACATAAAAAAAAGAAAGAAATACACACACACACACACACATATTGCGGAGGCAAATGCCTATTACGTCAAATGCATATTGCACAGACAAACACACACATCATGAGTTAGCAGTCATACTTGGAAAATAGAGGAACACACACACACCCACCCACACACACACACACACACTCTCTCTGTCTCTCTCTGCTCAGTCCTAATTCTATAAGGGGGTCCAGCATGTCTCCCCTGAAACCTCCAGTCCAATTCATTTGATTTCATTACAGAGAGAAAGACAGAGGGAGAATGAAAGAGGGAGAGAGGGGGGAGGTAAACTGTACTGCGGGCGAGCGAGGCCGGGTTGCAGCAGTGGTTTTCATTAGGCGCTGCTGTTTAGAGTTGCGATCCAATTTAGACTGCAGGCTGGCAGAGTGGCGAGCTGTGTGTGTGTTTTTTTTATTGGTATTTAATCAGCTCAATTGGGACGTTTTATTAGTGCGAATGCTTTGTTTCGGAGGACAGGCGAGAAGCGTTGGTTATTAGGCCTCTCTCAGAGTGAGGCTCAGCGTCCCCGCAGGGGGTCAAGTAGAGGGGAGGGGGGTTTCGGCAGGTCCACAGGAGGATGAAATATTGAAAATGTGTCCTGGGTGGCTCGATGAGGGGGAGAGGGGAGCAGTAAATAGCGCCAGAGTTGGGGGTTCGATTCCCTGTGCTGAAAATGTCAGGATGCTAATGAGAGTTTTAATTCTGCAAACAAACAGAACAAGATAAATGTGTTTTTCATCCAGTTAATGTCAGCTTGTAAGTTTTATTTTTTAGGTTAGCTCATTAGTTTACTCCAGGTAGGGAATGAGTCCTTACCCCAAGTGAAGGAGTTTAAGTACCTTGGTGTCTTGTTCGCGAGTGAGGGGGACAATGGAGCGGGAGATTGGTCGGAGAATCGGCGCAGCGGGTGCGGTATTACATTCAATTTATCGCACCGTTGTCACAAAAAGAGAGCTGAGCCAGAAGGCAAAGCTCTCGATCTACCAGTCAGTTTTCGTTCCTACCCTCACCTATGGTCATGAAGGCTGGGTCATGACCGAAAGAACGAGATCCAGGGTACAAGCGGCCAAAATGGGTTTCCTCGGGAGGGTGGCTGGCGTCTCCCTTAGAGATAGGGTGAGAAGCTCAGTCATCCGTGAGGAGCTCGGAGTAGAGCCGCTGCTCCTTCGCGTCGAAAGGAGCCAGTTGAGGTGGTTCGGGTATCTGGTAAGGATGCCCCCTGGGCGCCTCCCTAGGGAGGTGTTCCAGGCACGTCCAGCTCGGGAAATGGAAGTTTGGGGTCCCCTGCTGGAGCTGCTACCCCCGCGACCCGATACCGGATAAGCGGACGAAGATGGATGGATGGATTAGTTTACTTTGCTAAAGACTAACAGGGTTCCCAAAGGCCAACCCTATCTCTTTCCATACAACTAAACTGCATTCTCAATTACATTTCGAGGGAAACGTATTTTCTCCTTACCTTGCACAGCAGCTGGATTTTTGCGATATTGCATATCACAAGAAAAAAACCACCACAAAAAACAAATCGGCATCCGGTGAGGAGCTACTGGCTGCTCCAGGCGTGGATCGGACGGAGACTGTTTAGAAGCAAGGGGGGGTAAGCTTCGCTTCAGAACTCGAACCTCCTATGGCGCCATTTTGATGCTACAAAGCGATCTCCTCCCGTTAGTATCCCATTGACTCCCATTCATTTTGGTGTCACTTTGACAGAGAATAACTTTACATCTGAAGCGTTTAAAGACTCTACTTGTCCGTTGTTTATTTCTAAAGAAACACGACAATGTATAAAAGGCTCCATTACCTTGTAGCTCACGTTATGGCTCCGTAGCAGACGCTTTTATAAAAATAGGCTAACGATTGGGTCATAACCACGAGACTTACTGTCACACAGTAGAGGAATTACCGTATAGTACAGGAGAAGCTCTCAGGCAGTTTGGACTTCCATTAGCTGTTTAGGTTTAATTACTAATGTTAACTAGCATGTTAGTGATCAGTAATTAGCCTGTGTCTATGTTATCTCCTTACATATACCTACACTCTCCGTCTCTGTAAGATTGGGAATGATTGAGATTTCTCTCTCACAGCTACCAGAAGACTTCACACTTTCAGACAGGTTGCTCACGTCACATCTACGTCTTCAAGCTCAGTTGGAGGCTGCTCAGTAACACTCAGCCAGCACCGGGGAAGAGACTTCTGATATCCTTCACTGGTCTCAGACCAGAGACACGGGGTCTGCTGGTCCAGTTTATATACTGTCTATGTTTAGAAGTGAGATGCCCTAACTCAGAATTACTTCCTGTCTGTGTGTCCCGTGGGCTCCGCCACGGCCACGCCTCTTTAGAAGACCAGCGGCAGGTCCTGAGTGTGTTGACTCCAACGGGAGTAGTGAACGTGAACACAGATTATGAGCCATTCTTTTGCTCCATATCACTAAAATATGTAAATGTTGGAGCCAATTTTCACAAGCCACATACATGTATCTCCAGAACATTCTCAGACGGACACATCAGGAAAAAAATCACTTTGTTTGAGACCTGTTTCTGTCTCAGGACCAAACTCTCGCCACATCTGGCAACACAGAGAAGCTAACGTCAGCTAGCGCAACCCATTCTCGCTCCGAACTCGTAGTTTGGGCAGTGGCCGTGTAGAACGTACCGAGCAACAGCTACACAGCGTTTGAAGATGACGTAGGACTAAGACTACTAAGACTACGGTAGAGAGTAGTATGAAAGCCCAGAAATCTGCGTAAGGAGGTTGGTTGGGGGGGATGGGTCAAACAACACGGGACGTTCACCCAGGAGACCGGGGATCGTGTCCCGCGTGTCACGTTTCCTAAACCCAACTGTCCCGTTCTTCTTTACCTAAACCCAACTGTCCCGTTCTTCTTTACATAAACCCAACTGTCCCGTTCTTCCCACGTGTCATGGAAACGTAAGCCCACCCCCTTTTCCTTAACCTAACTGTGTCAAAAGTGACGCCAATAGTGTGCCAATACCGACCAAGCGCGTTTAGTTAAAGCGCGTTTAGATCTGACGCTAAAGGAGACTTTTAGCGTCAATAACCACGCCAAAAGCACCTGACCAAGCGTCCCTTACGCGATGGGAGAGAGAATGTGTTGCCTAGACCACGTCTCCGCACAGACTTTGAACGCAGATTTCTGATTTGTCAAAAACGAAAGTAATCCGGGAAAACATTTTACTCCAACGTAAATTGAGAATGTTAAGTTGTATGGCAACGTAAGTTTCAGTTGACAGGACTATAGGCCTACTTTGAGCAATGCTAACTAAAGACTGAGTGGAGGGTGTAGCATTTCTCACAAACTATGTGCATCTATAATTTATACAAACTACGAATGTCCAACGACTATATGAGACAGTATGAGAGAGACAGAGAGAGTAAAGACAGAGAGAGAGACACAGTATGAGAGAGACAGAGAGAGAGAGAGACAGTATGAGAGAAAGGGGAGGAGACTGTATGAGAGAGAGAGAGAGAAAGGGTTGGAGACAGTATTAGAGAGAGAGAGAGGTGGAGAGTGTGAGTGAGAGAAAGGGGAGGAGACAGTAAGAGAGAGAGTGTGAATATGACTTTATTCTGGAGTCTGATCACACATGGAGCTCCAGTGAGAGGAGAGAGGAGAGCTGAGCGGCTGTTCTGAGAGAGAGGAGAGACTTCAGACACACACACACGCCTGCTGAAAACGCACTCCTCTCAAACACACACCGCACTCATTTACCCAAAACTGTACCGTAGCTCCGTGCGTCTTTTTTCTTTTTCTTTTTGGCACAGACCCCGCATATCCATCCCCATCTCCAGACACAACACCAGGGATACTTGAATACTCCTGGGGTTGAAATCAATTCTTAAAAATGACACTATAGGTGGATTTGTTTTTGATTTTTGGATTTGTTTAAGGAATATATAAGCAACACCTCATATTACGCGCAGGAAAAAGCAGCATAGTGAAACTCAAACGTTCCCTTCTTCTTCTTTTTGGAAAGCATTTCCCCCCAAAAACAGGACTGTGAAAACTGTGGATTCAGGTTGTCAAGTTGTAAGGTTTGTTGAGTTTAAAATCCCGTGTATATATATATATATATATATATATATATATATATATATATATATATATATATATATATATATATATATATATATATATATATATATATATATATATATATATATATATATTTGGTCTGCGCACATGTATGGTGAAAGTTTGGGGACTTTGGGAGAGAACAAAAAAAAAAAAACATGGTATAAAAATGGACTTTGTCTATAAAATGGTTTCTTTATTAGCTGTCTGCACAGCTTTTAAAATAAAAGTCCAGTTGAACAGCGACTGCTTTATTCTGCACAATGAACCCCCCGCTGAACATAGTCAATCTCTCTCTCTCTCTCTCTCTCTCTCTCTCTCTCTCTCTCTCTCTCTCTCTCTCTCTCTCTCTCTCTCTCTCTCTCTCTCTCTCTCTCAGCACACACGCATATACACACATGCGCGCACACACGCAGGCGCTCGCCGACATACCGACACACTCTGGCGCTGCTGTATCACTGTATCACACACCAATGTCATTGCCGAGCTCGCGCTGCTTAGTTGAGAGCCGCGCGCTCACTCACTGACCGACTGACTGCTCTCTTTCAGGTCCGCTGTTCCCACAGACACCCACCACCACCACCGGCCGGCAGACACCCGAGAGGATAGCCGGGGACGGGATGCTTTTCTCGGATGGAGAGCCAGCGGCGGTGCCCTTTTGAGAGAGGAGAGTCCGGAGCTCCTGCGCCCGGGACACAGCAACACAGACACGGCTGCTCGTGTGTCTTTTAATCGGTGAAATTACCACCCCCCCCCCCTCTTAGACCCACTGATCCATTGATCCCATTGACTGTTGAGTGGGAAGGAAAACGAAGTGGGGAGACACACCGGGACCATGATCCGGACGGAGCTGCACGGGGGTTATCTCTGAAAGGATAGAGCCGCCAAGAAGAAGAAAAGGAGGAAGAAACAACAGAGGGAAAAGCTTCCTGATCTTTTCTGACCGTGCAATATAGGCAATACACTCACTGATCCCGTTAATCAATCGATCCACTGATTGGTGACTGGTTGTTGGTTGGTTGGTTTTGCGCACTGGAGACGTTTGGCACCATGATCCGGATTTGCTTGAGAGTTATCTCCGAAGGTTAAGAGAAGGAAAAAAAAAAGGAGATTTAAAACAACCGAAAAAAAGAGAGAAGATTTTTTTGTTTGTTTGTCTTCTGTTGCTAAATCATTTCCTCTGTTGACTCGGTGACTGGTCTGTGTTGGGAGGAAGGAGGAGAAGGAGTTAAAAAAAGGAGAAGGGGGTTGTAAAACTATAGACGCGGGTAGCGCATCGGACACGGACATGATCAGGATCTTCCCGGATTTCAGCGTCCAGGTGACGGCTTCGGGAGGCGGAGGACCCGGGGTTGGAGGAGGCGGCGGGATGGTGACGGGAGCCCAGGTGGGTCGGCTGCCGGGAGCAACGAACGGGACCCCGCAGAGCGTGCAGGGAATCACCGCCTACCAGCAAAGGTATGTCTGGAGCTGCAGGAAAAAAAAAACGACCTGTAGCGTCAAATAGAGTGTGGAAAAAGAGTTTAATCTAAAATGTAGAAAAGTGTGCATACACACACTAAAATAAATGTTATATTCACTAATAGTTTTCCTATAATATCGTCCTAAAATCTATTATAGGATCACCAAATCTCTTCTTAATGGGACACTTTTATGTTCAGATACAGTTGGGCGTCTCTAACTCAGTGGACCCTTTTTTGCTTTGTTTTTAAAAGATCTTCTTTTTTGAGATATCATGAAGCACAGAATCTGTTTGTATTTAAAAATCAAAAGTTTTAGAAATCATCCATAACCCTTGTCTGCAGGTACATCATTCTGTGCCATGGATGAGTTTTTTTTATTTATTTTTTTATTAGGGGTTATCTGTGAAGGTCTGTGTCCATGTTGGGATCAATGTATCCAGAAATGTGGCCCTTTTCCTCCAATTATTTGCTTCTTTTTTTAATTGTATTTGATCTTTCAAACCTGGGAAGGAAACCTAGCGTGTGGTGACTCACACGGGAGGACTCGATCCAATATCCACGGTTTGATTTGGGATTATTTGTGTGTGTTTCAAGTTGGACACTGAAAAGTGTTTGTCTACAAGACGTATACATGGAGATGTGTGTTCAGTGAAGACAGAGGGATGAAGCGACAGAAGAAGGAAAACAGGTTTGTGGCGATCCAGTGGAAATAGAGGAGTAAAGTCCAGGTCATTCGGTGGCAAAAAAATACCATGATGTGATTCTGCTAATTCGGTGGAAACACAGGAGGCCGTTTATCGGTAATAAGAGGACCGAGTTATTTCAGTCCAAACGAGATGAAACAAGTGTTTTTCTAGCTGGTCATGAAGCTGCGGTTTCTTCAGTCCAACCTGTTTTCTCGAAACAATTCACTCCATCCGTCTCCCCCCTCTGTTATTTCTTTATTTCCCCTCCAATCTGAATCTAAATGATTGCCTCTGTGTCCGGCCGCTCAGTAGGGTTGTTTTTTTCTAATCATCTGGAACCGTGGGGGGGCTCGAACACACCCCACGCACTCTAGCCTTATTACCCCGAAAAAAAAGCAGTACGTATTATGGAGTGTAGCTATGTGTGTGTAAAGTCTAAAAGCTATGGGGAGCACGACATAAATCACAGCCGGGGCCTGAGAGCGTCTCAGCCCTCTAAAGCTACAAATACGGGGAGAATAAGGGCCGTATTGTTATTTAAAGCAGGGCTTCTGGGCACACATGAGACCCCCAGACCCCCCGCCCCCCACCTCCTTTTTGGGTACGGACCTTATGTTTGTGTCCATATGTGGGAGGCAACGGGATTACAGCAGTGGTTTGACACGTTCTCTGATTATTTCTCCTGACGTGAAACCTGCTGGAATTTCGCTACGTCGTTGACATCGGCAGCTGCATGGGGGGGGACCCGTCGGAACTCCCTCGAGGGCCCCTTTTTGAAGCTCCCAGACCCCAGATTGAGAACAAACGCAGGACCTAAAACAGTCTCCTTTTTAAACATGAACTTCACCATGAAAGGTTTTGATTGTATGTGTCCGGATTTCAAACGGCCGCAGAGGCTCGGATCCAAAAAATCGGATGTCAGAAATCAGAAAAAGGGGGACTTTATTGCCACAATTAGTTACACTTGTGGGGAATTTGCCTAGTTGAATGATGCATACATAAACAAACAAACAAACAAACATACAAACAAACATTGATATGAAATAAACAATAAATACAGAGACCGATGTATACATACAAAATAACTGTTGCATACGGAAAAAAGAGGCTGAATGGGTTGAGTGCAGAATGTGCAGTAATAGTGGTAGTCCAAGATGAAGGTTAATGCAAAGTGTAGTGACAAGGAGTGGGATTGGGGGGGTATGAGTGTCAGTGATAGCGACAGTGTGGGGGGGACACTGGGGCCTTCTTGGTAAGCCTGAGTGCAGACATCCAAACGGGACGCTTTTAAAAGAATATTCTGCCCATCTTTGGATGCTGCGTCTCCGTCGGGCCTGTCATCCAGCTGCCCCCCCCCCCCCCTTTCTATACATAATGTCCTCCCCCAACAAACAGCTGGGAGCTAATATGTTTATACATTACGCTCCATTATCCACGTCGCCTCCGTTATACTGTTCTCAGTAAGCGTAGCTGAGACGGAGCACCAAACGGAGGACAGAACGGAGCCAGCCCCCCACCCCGACAGTCACAGAGGTTAAAAACACAACGTCGGACGGCTTCAGTGCGTTGATTAAAAACACCCAAAACATCTTCAGGTTTGCAAAATGAGAATGGCTTTGTGTCTTTGTGTCAGTACACCTCTGAGGAAGGCTGAAGCCCCGATACGCCTATTGTATTTTGAATGCCTTGCCCACTGTTAATCAAAGGCCTTTCATCACTTTTTGTAGCCTTCCTTGCAGTGCCTGGTCATGTTATGACTTTATTAGTCATGATTCTTCCTCCCTTTTCGTGATCTGCAGGTTTTTCATTTGTTTTTATCCCACTGAATTCCATCGAAAGGTGGAGGAAACCCAGCGGTTTGAGTAAATGACGTCAGCAGTTCAGACGTCTGCAGGGGGGTTGGGAGGGGGGTCAAACCGGTCATCTCTCAGGTTTTTTTTGGACCGGCACTTTTTGGTCTTTGCTTTTTGACTATGAGGGAGCTTGTTTTCACACACGGACGGATACGTCTGCAGCCAGGGAGGCAACAAAAACCAACCTCAGTTTCTCCAACGCTCTCTTTTGATGTGATCATTCGTGTTTGGCTGGTTTTTGTTTTGAACTTTATTGAATTTAATGCACAATGACAGGCAGTCAGAAAACAATTCTCTTGACATTCTCTTGGGCATTCTGCGTGTGGGGAATGACGAGACAAAGTCAAAGTAGATTGAATAATGATACTGATAAATGGAATAAAAGTACATTTGTACAGGTACAGGGATCCCGACCAATGCAGTCAACAATTGGAGCCCATTTTCTTATTTTAAAAAAATAGGCAATTTTAGCTGGGCAGTCATGTTTTCCATCATGTAGACATGCTTTACTTTCTGTATGCATCAAGCGGCCGTTTGCAGGTTAGACTTCATCCAGGAAATAGTCATCATTTTTCTTGCAATCGTCAACTAAAACATGCAGCATATAACACTGATCTGGAAGAACGTTGCAACTAGGCCTGCACAACATATCGTTTTTTTTTAATCGTCATCGCGATATCAACTGCCGCAGTAAACGCATCGGGATGGACACTGATTTCTTTGCGTTTGTTGAAAGGTGAAATTATTATTTATGATTTAACCTTTCTTGTATGTCCTTTTTTAGGGCTGCCTTTTCAGTTCAATGTTAACTTTGTTCAATAGCAGCGTGTTGGAAATTATTTCCTTTCATTGTTTTAAAATTCAACATTGAAATTGTATACTGAAAGCAGCAGAAATGCAAAATTTTTTACACTTCAATATCTGTTTATGTATCGCAACCCAGGCTTTTAAATTGCCGGTAAAAATGACCTTTGGCTGGTATAACATTGTAAAGTTCCGAGGCATTTTGGGCAGTGATGAATGAATGAAGCGTCTGTTTGTAATCAGCAGGCTGCGGAAACTATCCGAAAAGTCAGTGTTTACAGATTGGTCCGTTTTCTGGCAAGAAATTTGGGTGGTTTGGTTCGGTGTGTGTTGGCTTGGAAAAGAAATGGGGGTGCGCGAAACAAACCAGAGGTGCTGAAATGAAGTAGAAAAGTTAGTTAGGAAAATATTTTTCGAGAGTAAGGTTTTATCTGCCAAACACATTTTTAAAGAAACATGGATGCTTAAATGTATCCTGCGGCAGTCATAATGTTTTATTTTCCCTGGGGGGAAAAAAGAAATT
Organism: Perca flavescens; assembly: GCF_004354835.1. Taxonomy (NCBI): domain Eukaryota; kingdom Metazoa; phylum Chordata; class Actinopteri; order Perciformes; family Percidae; genus Perca; species Perca flavescens. The sequence goes on along the minus strand of NC_041350.1, from coordinate 3,645,805 downwards.
GGCTATCGGATAGTTTCCTCGTATCGTGCAGCCCTGATTGCCAAATAGTTTTTATTCCAGTTCGACCTTGATGTTCTTCCAAAATGTTTGTATTTTGGTGCAGAATGGGTGTATAACCGGCCGTACAACAGTTCCTATTGGTCTGTTTTTACGGTGAAAATGAGTCTGAATTGCTGCTGTAAATCCCTGCATCGTCTGTCAAAACGTTGAACGTAATGAGGCAAAAGCACATGTTGACGCCTGTTCTGAATACATAATCGGAATCAGAAAAAGATTGTTGTTGGTTTATTACCAAGTTATAAGGAATTTGCCTACATGGATGGTGCATACATGAACAAACATTTCATGAATATGAAATAAACAAATACAGAAACAATATATACAAACTAGGGCTGCACGATGTAAGGAAAATATGCGATAACGTTGTTGAATATCGCGATAACGTTATCATTTGCGATGGACAGATGCTGCTTTCAGTATTCCGCTAAAATACAACAAACTGCTTGTCGAATTTAAAACAAATGAAAGGAAATCTTTTCCAACTTTCTTTTATTGAACACATTGAACATTTAATTGAACGTAAAAGGCGCCACTAAAAAACAGAATGACGGTTACGTTTTAATCCAGTGTAGCGTCAACCTTTTCAACATCAACTGCATTCACGCTGCAATTTCTTCAGAAATTGCATTCTCTATTTTTATATTTACATTTTCTTTCAACTAACACAAAAAATCTCTGACTGTCGCAGCCTTTCGCGATGTTTACGATAAAAGAAAACAATATATTGTGCAGCCCTACTCCCAAAATAGCTGTTTAACATAAGAAATAGAAGCAAACAAAGAGGCTGAATGGGTGCAGAATGTGTACAAAAGAAATAAAAATAGTATGTGCCATGAACTGCATGCGCGTCGACGCACGTTTGGCGGACGCCGATCGCAGACTGGAGGTCACGGTTGCCCTCTCCAGTCTTTATTCTCCGCCACAGCAGCGCCTGTAACCCCCGTGTTTGTGTGGAGAATACCCAGCATGCCTCTGACCTTGACAGGTCATTGGTATAGAGAGGGAGGCTTTTCAGCTTCCAGCGCTGCAGCCTGGGGGTTAATCACACCGCACAGCCATTAGCTTACAATGAATTATACATTTAAGAAATAAAGGAGGAATTTCAATGAATGTCGAGAGAGAGAGAGAGAGAGAGAGAGAGAGAGAGAGAGAGAGAGAGAGAGAGAGAGAGAGAGAGAGAGAGAGAGAGAGAGAGAGAGAGAGAGAGAGAGAGAGAGAGAGAGAGAGAGGCAGACGGTATAGTTTTCGTTGGAGGATAATGAGCCATCGCTGACGTGCAAACATCACAGCCTGGAGGGAAATGTATTTTAGTGGCCGGAAAATATAAAAAAGTGAGAATAGGATGATCAGATTTTTTTGGGTTTTTACAGATCATATGAGAAGTTCTGTTCATATCCACAGGCTCGAGCATCCTTTCATGCAGATGCAAATACCAAAGCATGACTGACACTCTTCAAATATAGAGACAAAAAGAATGCAGCAGCACAACAAGTTAGTTACTGATTTTGGAATTTGAGTTGAGACATTTGCTGTGATGGGTTTATTATGACACTGAAGGGTGTGTGTGTGTGTGTGTGTGTGTGTGTGTGTGTGTGTGTGTGTGGAGGTGCATAGATCTGATTTACAGGGCAACCATCCAAACAAATCACCCATCACCCCTTGCGCACGCTGGGTGGTGTTTTGTGGGAGGGTTAAAAATTGGATAATAACCCCGCGGTGCAACCTGTAATACAGGAAAAGAGAAGGGAGAATTAAATAAATAAAAATAACAAACACACACACACACACACACACACACACACACACACACACACACACACACACACACACACACACACACACACACAGGCTCCAACTGCAACTGAGTGGCGTTGTTGCGCCGGGGCTGGAGAAAATACCGGAGATGTGTGGTGTCGTTTTTTTTTCTTCCAGTGAGCAGCCAGAGGAGGGAAAAAATGCTCCGACAAAGCCCAGCCACTTTATCCGCCCAGCGACGCTCCGCCGCGGGGATGTTAGCCCGGATATAGGCGCTGCAACGGAGGCGATAATGTAAAAATTTGAGTTTTTTTATTTATTTTTTCTACTCCGGAGCACATGCAGGAAATTCTTCTGTAGTGCCAAAAAAAAGAAGCTGTGCGTGTGTGAAGAGAAATAAAGAGACCGAGAGAGAGCGGGATCGGAGAGGCATCCATCCAACCCCGGGTTCCCCCTCACTTCACTCGGCATGCCTCTGCTGCTGCAGCCCGGTCCTTGCCTTCGCCGCCCGTTGTTTCCACGCTGAGAGACGAGCACGAGACGCACGCACGCACCCAAACACACACTCACACACACAGTCACACGTTCAGTTCACACACACGGACATGGCTTTGTCTTAACACACCGAGCATGACGCATTGCTGTCAGGTTGCAGCGCACCGCCGCGGCTCGGCGTCCACGTCAGTCTGACGAGAGGGAGAGAGAGAGAGAGAGAGAGGGGAAAAAAAGAGACAACAACAGAAAGTAAGAAATCAAATAATTGTTGCAGGAAGATGGCGCCCACCAAGCCGAGCATCCAGCAGGACCCGACGCGGAGAGAACGGTAACGGGGCTCGGGATTTTATTTTCTTCCTGCACGCACGCACTCTCACACACACACACACACACACACACACACACACACACACACACACTGCATGTTTACAGCCGCACGCAAGCGGGGCTGAACCGGCGGGTTACCGGCTGTTACTCGTCGCTTTGCGTTTCATTCTGAGCCTGAAGGTGTCAGGAGGAACGCTGTTATACCCTTTTCAAAGGAGAGTCGAGGTGTGCGTGCCCCGCGTGCGCGCGCGTGTGTGTGTGTGTGTGTGTGTGTGTGTGTGTGTGTGTGTGTGTGTGTGTGTGTGTGTGTGGCTGGGTAACAGGTCGGTTGGCTGACTGTTCGGGGAAAACAGAGGACTGTCTTTGCTTTGCCTGGTGGGCTGTGTCGCCTTCCCTCACCCATGATGTGTGTTTAGCCTACCTTGGCGTGCACGTGCGCGCGTGCACGTTAGTTTTTTTCGGCGGGGAGCCATGCAATGTGTGTTGACGCTCCAAGCAGGAAAAAGAGGTGTGTGTGAGCGTCGAGGAAAACATGTGCATCCATCGATGACAAACGTGGGTGTGCGTGAGTGTCTGTGGACAGGACTACTATGTGTGTGTGTGTGTGTGTGTGTGTGTGTGTGTCAGACGAAGTAACAGGAAGTTTGAATGTGGATGGATGTGCACGTGTTTACTTGTGCAGGTCAAACTGAGCAGACATGACCTTTAAAGCTGGTTCACTGGCTCTTGATTATTAAGGTGGAATTAAGGTGGAAATGTGATTTTTATTTATTTAATTTTTTTTTATATGTAAACAGGTTTGTGATCCACTAGTGGATTGTATCGCTGAAATGTACACATCACGGAGCTGATCTATTCAGTGTGGCCCATTTTTGGACAGTGTTCTCTGGACAGGAATGTCTCTGTCTCTGTCTTTGTCTCCTTACGAAGACAGTCTATTCTTTTTAGTCAGAAAAACTTAGGACATATGTTGGACATATTGGACATCATTTCCTGTAGTAGTCCATTGTTTTCACCTGTTGCTTGAAAGATGACAATCCCATAACATTTCTTTCTATTCAATTCAGTTTTATCTTCTTTTATTTTATTCAACCCATGTTGCATATTGGACAATGTTTTCCTGGAGGAATATACATCATTCTATTTTATTCTGTTCTTTTCTATGAGACATGGCATAATTTTCTCTAGAGGAACTTGCATAATGTCACGTGTTGACGTGGGAATAATGACAAGCAAATGAGATGTAACTATGAGGCTATTCTTTTCTATTATTATTAGTGGTCAGATCAATTGTCTATTGCTTTCGTGTTACCGTTACCTGTTGATGTTAACCAGTGGTGTAGTCTACATGATACGCAGGTAAACACAGCATTCCCATTAGGAAAGGTCAAGGATTTTGGTATACCCACTTACAAAAGTTCAAGGATAACAATACTTATTTTCAGATCTAATGGTTTTAGTTGGACTTCTTTAGCAAGTTTAGTCTTTACGCTGTTTGAGTGTTATTCATTTAGTATGTGCTGTAGCTTTTCCAATGTTTTAGACAGATATGGTGATAATGTTCCATAATGTGAAATTACATTTCTTATTTCATTGAGAAACATAACGCCTTCTTGAGGGAGGACCCCTAAACCCCCCGCCAAAATACGTGCACCTTAAGCCCAGTTCAGAGCAAAGATTCGCGATGAGACCAACCCGTTTTAGAACGTTGCAGAACGTCTCCAGAGGCTGGTTTTATAACGTAAGAGACATCTCCTGTTTCTACAGCCAATAGAGAAGTCAGTGGGTCGAGTCAGCTATAAACTATAGAAATAAAAGTATCCATAATTCATTTTATTGCTACGTTACAAACAGCTGGTCGAAATGGCCGAGTTTTAGACGGAGCCTCAATGAGAGAGAGAGCGCCCGCCCAGCGGCGTTAAGACAAAGCCGTGAATAACAGAAATCAGCCGTTGTTTTTGCCGTTTCATCACTAGAAATGCAACCGTAGCAAGCATCTCGATATCACGATCTCAACGTTATCAACGTTCAAACGATATATTTAGCTGAAAGAAACCAGAAGTACAAAGAGGCATTATTATGGAGAGATGTTACACGGTCTCGTCGCGTTGGTGTGAACTGGTAGCTTTCAGAACACTGCAGACCGTGCAAGAAGTTTCAAGTTTCAACTCGTCTCGTCGTGGTCTGAACTGGGCTTGAACCCTTGTGTGGTCATTTGGGTCCCGGTGACCCGAAGGACCACACAACGTTTATTTTGTTGAGAATTGCTCTCTAAACCCTGTCTCTTGTTAAGTAAGTAAAGTTTGTGCACATTTAAACACAGTTTAAGCTGACCAAAATGCTGTACAAACGAGCACTAAGGTGCTGTATTAACCCTTGTTTTGTCCTTTGGGTCACCAGGACCCGAAGGACCACACAAGGGTTTTAAGTCTTTGACAAACCGAGGGAGAACACTGGATACGGAGGTAGGGGACAGACACAGAGGGGACACAAAACAACAGTCGGCAACCGTAGAGTCTTTTAACCAGACCTACGTCAGGCCAATGCGCTGCGAGAAAGGGTGAACTTGTTGGGTTGCGTGTTCTGGGCTGCCAATAAACCAATGTCCGGTACATTAGATGGCTTTAAAGTCTTGTTCAAACCTAGGGAAAGGACTGGTGATGCAGTGGTGAAAAGTCAGTCTATTTCTATTGCTGTTGTTTTCTCCTGGACTTTTGAGATCTCCACTTATGAGCAAAATAACAATTTTGAGCATTTCAAACAATTAATTTCTTGCATTCGGATGAATTTTCCTCAATTTGTGGAGCAAGAAGTCATAGAGCGGACGTCTTTATTTATGTAAAGGAAATTGTAATATATTTTTTCGGGTGGTTGAACTGGCCAGTTTAAATTGACATTACGCCTATGGTAACATGTAACACCATTCTGTCTTTAATTGTTGAGAGACACTGTCTGTCGGAAGCGGTTTGTTTTGAAGGGGTTTGACTTGTTCTTATGGATTTCGGGCGAGTCTTTTCCCCTCTGTGTAACCTCGGCTCCAACATCTGTTGTTATGGAGAAAAAGGTGCAGAGATAATTTAGTTCCAGCTCGCTGAGGTCGTCTCCCCGCTAGAGCTGCCCCTCGCTGGCTCGTCGTTTTTATTTCAGTCAGACGTCCTCCTGTTTAACAGCACGACACCTGCTCGGACGGAACCGCAGCCGACAGGACTGTAAATGCTGCATAGACGGGAACATTTGGCGAATATTGTGGAAACTGTTGTACTTCATGTTTGAAGCTTGTTTTTTGGTTTTTATGCTGCATCTTTGCCATGGTGTTTCTGCAGTCCTGTAATCATTTGAAAGGACTCAGGTGTGTGTGTGTGTGTGTGTGTGTGTGTGTGTGTGTGTGTGTGTGTAAAAATAGTGAAACTAACCCATCAGACAGCAGCTGTGATGGTGTTTCAGTGACTTTCACACTGCAGCTGCTAGGGCTGTTCTCGATTGAAGAAATTCTTAGTGGACTAACACTCATTCAATTGTATCAATGTGTACAAATAAATGATGAAAAATAAACAAATAACTGCCTTAATGAAAGTAATCAAAGTAGGTTTCACTGTGATATCTATTAGTTAAAATGTCAACCCTGTGTGCTTGTACGTTTAAAGCATCAAACATGACTAATTGACTAAATAAATCTAAGTTGACTAAGACCAAAACGACCGATAAGTCGACTAATCGACTAAGAGGGAGCAGCCCTAGCAGCTGCAGAGATATCTGACAGAAATCTGATTTAAAAAGTTGCGCCGTTTCATTTCTAGGGCTGCCCCATCTTGGTCGATAAGTCGACTAATCGGTAGTTTTGGTCTAAGTCGACTTAGATTTCTTGAGTCGATGCTGAATGACGTATTCCTAAGAGACGCTTGAGCATGTCTCTTTTAAACGCAGGACTTCAAGTGGTACTTTTGCATGATTCTTTGTGGAGAAACTCAGTTTTACAGATCTGTCGATTAAATCAACCAATCGATTAGTTGAGTGTGGGTCGTCAAAGAATTTCTTTAACCGAGGACAGCCCTATTCATTTCCCATGTGCATCTCAGCCACAACATATGGCTGAATCAGAAAGGAGTTTTTTTGCCACATTACTTACTGAAATTTGCCCCGGTGAAGATGACATGTTAGTATCTGAACCCTCTGATTTGAGATTTTAGTTTTTCTTGATAGTTGTTTGGACTTTGGCTGTCAGTCTGAGCAGTGCTGGCGAATGCATGAAGTAGAACGAGACAAAACCTAAAAATCGATGCTTGTATTCAGCTAAAGCATAACTGTAACAAGCAGCGTTACTCAAGATTGGTCTTGATCTTAAGACCACTTTTTGAAGGTCTCGGAATTGACTCGGCCTTGTCGCCTTGATAAATAGGACTGATATCTAGATGTTTTATTTCAAGACGGGTCAAGACCACGACTGCCTTTTGATTATTTTATCAAGGCATTTCTCATGCTACACTTACGGCAATAAAGGAGGTGAATGAAGAATAATTAGTTTGTTTTCTGTGGGTGTTTTTTTATGGGAATGTGGATCTTTCAGATCAGTTTGAGGGGTGACAATGGTTAGCTTTTTCCACATTTTATCGTGTCACTCAATGTGGGACTCGCACTGGTCTCGGTCACGATACACTCTGGTCTTGGTGATGACTTGGTCTCGGTTTAGGTGGCCTTGACTACAACGCTGGCAACAAGGCACCAGCTGAGCCTATCTGTGTGATCGGGACCATGTTAAACGCCATGAGAATGCTGAGTTTCTAACAGCGTTACACAGTTTGTTACGTCACGCTCGAGACTCGAGTCGCACTCACGTCGCACACCCACTGACTTCAGAGTTGACTTTAGACTCGTCCACAAAAGACTTCAGACTCTACTCGAGACGTGGGACTCGCGAACACTCGTCGTTTTTAGGAAATATCTCATGAATGTTATTCCCCTCCCTGCGTAACCTATAACCTACCTACATAACACGGAATACGTAACATATATCGGTCGATGGCACCGACAGCTGCGGCGCCATTCATCACAAGCTTTGGCTATAAAAAAACTTTAGACAACAAGGCCCAAACAAAAGACGCGCTGAATATGTGGACTCTAGTTCAGAGACTTTTTACATTTTTTTTATTCCCTTATTTAAAAGGGACACCACACATTAATCAACATGAGCACAGAGTCCCAACATGTCAATGGGTTGGTGTTAGCCATGCAGGCTAATTTTCATCTGCAGTCCCTAGCAGGTTTATGGTTTAAAAAAAAGAAGACATCAGATAAGCTACAACAAATAAGCATAAAACAACAACACATAAGCATAGAAAAGTCAAATGACAGCTGGCAGGTTGACGGCATGAGAAAAACATAACCCAAGTAGCATATAGACACAGGTAAAAGCGCATAGACACACATTAGCATTGAAGCACAGACGAAGCACCAAGCACATCCAGGGACAATACTATAGAGACAAAGACAAACACATTATTCTGGATCTTTGGCAGCATATTTGGGACTTGACTTGGATCAGGGTTTCCTCGAGTGTTTTGCAAGCCTGGTGGCCCACCGAGCTTAAGGTACCCCCCACACAGTCCTAAGCCACTGGGAATTATTTTTTAAATGTATTTAATAGGGCTGTGCAATTAATCGTGATTATGATTTCAGCTCCCAATGATCACAAAAACAGAATAATTGAGAAAAACAATTATTTAGCTCATTATGTTTTGCAAGTAAACTCTTATTTTCTCTTGTGTTCTGAATGAAAATAATAAGTTTAAATAGGAAAAGTATTAAGGCAAATTTCACAGCTGTATGTTTTTTTTTTATGTTGATTTATTTAACTTTTTCCACTGTTTTTTAAGTTCAATAACTGCAACATCTTTCCAGACGTCAACGAGCAATCGTGTTAAATTATCGTGATTTTAATATTGACCAAAATAATCATGATTATATTTTTTTCCATAATCGAGCAGCTCTAGTATTTAAAGAAGTTTCTTTAAAACTACAGTTATAGTGCGGCTGCTTGGTTTGAAACTTAGACCTAGTCATATTTTCAAATATCCAGTTAGCTTTTAGCACTGACTTAATGGAGTATATTTACATTTTTGCTATTCAGTCCATGATTCTGTTATCACAGGAACTATTGGGCTGACATCAGCCTGACTGGCCTCAACCTGGAACCTCGTCGAAAAAAAAAAAGACACTTGCCACCGGGTGTAACAACTTTCCTGATGGAAACCCTGTGGACTCTAGCCCAGAGACTTGTTGGCATCTCTGGCCTCATGCAGACGAATGCGATACCGAGCCGAGTGTGACTGCAGTCGGAGGTATCGGGTCGGTGCTAAGCAGCAGATTAACAGCCAGCATTTTGCATATATGTGCCGAAAGAGAGCAAAGAGCAGGCGCAGGGTCACGGGTCAAATGTATAGAGCTGGAATTACACTTCACTGCTGTCCAGCCTTCACTTTCCCTGATTCTGCTACAAAGAGCTTTTATCCTTTTTTAATTTGTCCAGCGCCGAGGAGGCAGGAAGCTGCGACCTGACGGGAGGAAGTTGGATTCATGAGCGTGAGACTTATTATCTGATATTGCCTCGGCCTTTCTGCTTCACCTGCTGAAGGCGAAAGTCTTTCACAGACAATCTGGGGATTATACAGCTCACACTAGGTCTGGGTCTCCTTCAAAAAATGTCAGTACCTATACCAATACAGTGACTTTACCGATTCTGGTACCGGTTTCCTGAATGATACTTTTTTCGATACCAATACCAATTTTATCAAATGCATTTTAACAAAAGGAAATAGCTACATTACACATTACGGCACAAATCGTTTTATTTATGTTCCAGCTCCAACTACGTGAGCCGTCTCTGTGTGTAACGTTGAGTTTTTCCTGTGTGTCTCTACGATGTGTAACGTTACACAGCCAATCACGGACATTATTAGATCTTGGTAGAAGCAGGCTGCGTGCTTTTTGGCTTACTGACGCTGATGGGATTTACTCCTTAGGTATTGAATTTGGCATTGAATGTTGAGGCATTTTTTTTGTATATTCAATTATTATTTCATGTATATTGTTTCCTATTATTTAATGTATACTCTGTATGTGTGCTGTGTGTCTGATATTTTGCTGCTGCAACACCGTTATTTCCCCTTTTTTTGGGATCAATAAAAATCTATCTATATTATGGAGGCAATTCGGTCTGTGCCCAAAAAGTATTGAATTCGGTACCCAGTGCTAGCTCACGCAGATGATGAAAGCCAGTTTCTGTCTCTCTGAATCTCACTCCATATACTGAGGCTTGGTCCGTGTCTCTCAGCATCAGATACTGACGCAAAAATCCCCCTTCAGCGTCTGTATGGAACGCACCGGGCAGAGCAGCAGATTGACCACAGCGCTGTAAGATGACGTAGTATTAAGACAGCAGTAGAGAGTAGTATGTAGAGAGACAGCAGTAGAGAGTAGTATGTAGAGAGACAACAGTAGAGAGTAGTATGTAGAGAGACAGCAGTAGAGAGTAGTATGTAGAGAGAAAACCGAGTAGTATGTAGAGAGACAACAGTAGAGAGCAGTATGTAGAGAGACAACAGTAGAGAGTAGTATGTAGAGAGACAACAGTAGAGAGCAGTATGTAGAGAGACACCAGTAGAGAGTAGTATGTAGAGAGACAACAGAGTAGTATGTAGAGAGACAACAGAGAGTAGTATGTAGAGAGACAACAGTAGAGAGCAGTATGTAGAGGGGTCAGTAGTATGTAGAGAGCCCCCAAGGACCACATGAGTAGCCCTCAGGCCTGTTCTAAAAATGAAAGTTGAATATTGATACCCACCTTGTTAAGTCATTGTTGATAATTATTGTGAGAAATCATTAACATGACCAGTGTCTTCACATAAATGAGTCTCATTAATCATTAATAATCATAACTAAAGGCAAACTGAGCAAATTTGTTATTTCAGAAGAGTGTATCAAACTGGTAGCCCTTCGTATGACTCAATACCCATAAAGTAGCTCTCAGTGTCAAAAAGGTTGGTGACCCCTGATGTAGAGAGACAACAGAGAGTAGTATGTAGAGAGACAACAGTAGAGAGTAGTATGTAGAGAGACAACAGTAGAGAGTAGTATGTAGAGAGACAACAGTAGAGAGTAGTATGTAGAGAGACAACAGTAGAGAGCAGTATGTAGAGAGACAACAGTAGAGAGCAGTATGTAGAGAGACAACAGTAGAGAGTAGTATATAGAGAGACAACAGTAGAGAGTAGTATGTAGAGAGACAACAGTAGAGAGTAGTATGTAGAGAGACAACAGTAGAGAGTAGTATGTAGAGAGACAACAGTAGAGAGTAGTATGTAGAGAGACAACAGTAGAGAGTAGTATGTAGAGAGACAACAGTAGAGAGTATGTAGAGAGACAACAGTAGAGAGCAGTATGTAGAGACAACAGTAGAGAGTAGTATGTAGAGAGACCATAGTAGAGAGTATGTAGAGAGACAACAGTAGAGAGTATGTAGAGAGACAACAGTAGAGAGCAGTATGTAGAGACAACAGTAGAGAGTAGTATGTAGAGAGACAACAGTAGAGAGTAGTATGTAGAGAGACCATAGTAGAGAGTATGTAGAGAGACAACGGTAGAGAGTAGTATGTAGAGAGACAACAGTAGAGAGTATGTAGAGAGACAACAGTAGAGAGTAGTATGTAGAGAGACAACAGTAGAGAGTATGTAGAGAGACAACAGTAGAGAGCAGTATGTAGAGACAACAGTAGAGAGTAGTATGTAGAGAGACAACAGTAGAGAGTAGTATGTAGAGAGACAACAGTAGAGAGTAGTATGTAGAGAGACAACAGTAGAGAGTAGTATGTAGAGAGACAACAGTAGAGAGCAGTATGTAGAGACAACAGTAGAGAGTAGTATGTAGAGAGACAACAGTAGAGAGTAGTATGTAGAGAGACAGCAGTAGAGAGTAGTATGTAGAGAGACAACAGTAGAGAGCAGTATGTAGAGACAACAGTAGAGAGTAGTATGTAGAGAGACAACAGTAGAGAGTTGTATGTAGAGAGACAACAGTAGAGTAGTATGTAGAGAGACAGCAGTAGAGAGTAGTATGAAAGACCGAAAAATTTGCGTAAAGAGGTTGTTGGGGTGGATGGGTCAAACAACACAGGACTTTCACCCAGGAGACCAGGGTTCGTGTCCCGTTCTTGTCCCGCGTGTCACTGAAACGTACATTTTGTAACCCCCACCCACCATCTTATCCTAAACCTGTCCCGTTCTTTGTGCCGTGTGCCAGTTTAACGTACGTCCCGACCAAGAGCATTTAAATCTGACGCTAAAGGAGACTTTTTACGTCGATAACAAACGCCAAAGGCACCTGACCGAGCGTCGCTTTCTGTCGTGCTGGGAGAGAGAACACGTTGGTCTCTCTGAGCGCTTCCTGACGGAGACGAGGATGCGACGATCATGCTCGATTTATGCAGAAACTGATTTTAGTGCATAGTTTTAGGGAGGACTTATATTTCTAGTTTGAAAGCCTGAAAGAAAAAAGAATGACGGCCCAATGGGACAATGTGTTTGGAGATGCCAGTCACCTGTTGCATTTAGAGCTTAAAAAATGCATCGATTAGTTGTCAACTAATTAATCGCTAACTATTTTGTAGGGGTGGTGATATCGGGCGATGATTCAGAAATGATGTTGGGAGACCTCAAAGATGACGACGAGTCCGATGATTACAAATCAAGTGCAGCTTTATTCAAACAATGAACAAACTTTCATGACACTGGAACAACCATGAGCATACAGACACGTCTGCCCAAGGATGAACCCCCTGTACATCATAGTGAATACCTTTTAAACACTTTTTGTGCTTACACAGCATGAGACATCTATTTCAGTTGGAACAGTTTACTCTTAAACTACACCTTTTATGGCACGTGCTCCTAATAGATTCTCACATTTCTGGCTCCAATTCCTCTGTGTGAAAGTTGTACCCAAACTCATAATAAATTCTACACATTCCTGTGGGTGAAGGTTGTCCCCAGACTAGCCCTCTTGTGTAGTACCCTACATACAACATATAAAATACATTTGAAACATGTAGGCTGAAATATCCAACCTATCAGGTGGGAATCACCAGAGGCCTCACGATACGATATCATCACGATACTTATGTCACGATACGATTTTAAACATATTGCAATATTCTGCGATATATTGCAATTTATTACCTTTTTTCCAACTTCAAATATTTCCCAATTTCAAATTACGTCCCCAAAAGAAAACTTTGTCAACATCTGTTTAATCTTAAATGATAAATTTCTCTGTTTGTTCATCTATCCATTTAATTGCTGCAAAGTGGGATTGTCAAGCAGACAAACTGACCAACACATATATAATAATAGATATTTGGCGTCTGTGTATCGATACAGTATTGCCACGGAAAATATTGGGATACTATGCTGTATTGATTCCCCCACACTTCTACTATTTTGATAGTCGATTAATCTGTTTGAGGTTTTTTTTTTTTTTTTTTTATGAAAAGAAACTGACAGTAAACTGTAAACAGAATATCTTTGAGTTGTGGATAAAAAAGTCATTTGAGGACGTCATCTTAGGCTTTTTGGGAAACACTGATCCACATTTTTGACCATTTTCTGACATTTTACAGACCAAAAACAACAAATTCATTAATCGACAATGAAAATAATCTGAGTGACTGACTCTAATGTTTTGCTCCAAAGTTCCCCCGGAGGAATTTCGACCGAAACGAAGGAGACAGAAACTATGTCCTGGCTTTGTAACATCAAATCTTCTAGATTCCAGATGGATGATTGATTGTAAAAACTCTGTGCTGTTGCCCAAAACACCAAACCAGCGCAGTCTGTTTGGCTCAAAAGTTCAACCAGTCGTTTTCTGGCGCAAAATAGCAATTCCCATCCTGACTGATGCACGTTATCAGCTTTTCATCAAAACCACATTCTTGTGTCTGTTTCTGGGCCGATTATCTGAGCTGTACATCAGGCAACACATTAAATAACCACACTGGTTGTTTTTAAATGTTTTATTCCGTACGGTTACAAATCATCAACAGAGTTTATTATAAAAAAGTGAAAAATGTCCAATCACAAAAGTCTTCACATAAGTTTCATTTTGTTAAACCAACTCAAAGAGATTCTATTTCTAATCAAATAAAACCTGCAAATCCTCACATTGGAGAAGCTGGAACCAGTACATATTTCAATGTAAATCCATACGGCAGTACCTTGAAGGCAACCTTTTGGTTTTTACTACATTTCTGACAGAAATGGAGCTTGAAAGGTAGTCCGTTTCCGTGAATGTTTCACCGTTTTCTTGTGTCAAAGTTGCGCTGTCGAGAGCAGGAACTGTTTGGAAATGTCTCCTCGTTTGTGCATCCAAAACATGACTAGTCATCTGCTTAGAAGCGTGCAGTCATGTGCTGCTGCTTCTTTATTTAGACCCATCTGAAGCAACCCATGTCAGCAGTTTCTGCTGCCTCTATGCTTCTTTAATGTCTTTTTTTTTTTTTAAAGTTTAAGTCAACACACTGCATGATTAAAGCAGGTCTATGTAGATGTAATGCATTTATTATTTTCCAAATTAAAGTTGAATTCAAAAGCAATAAAATTTACCCTGTTACATCTTTACTTGCACTGGTATGGCCAGTGGAGACTAATGCTAACTTTAGATAACACGTGCTACTATTAGTCTCACATTACCAGACCTATCTCCACAGCGCTGCGGAGGAAGGTCTGGCTGCTCCACACGTACATTGCAGGATAGGAGGAAAAAAAAAACGCTCATTTCTTTAAGCCAATAATAGGTCGTCTTGGGCGGCAGCGACAATGGCTCTGCTAAATAGTCTCAGGAAGGGGGAGCGCGCCTATGTTGCCACATTTCTAAGATTTTTTCCCCCCTCAATTAGGCCCCATGTTCCCACATTTCCTTTTTCACAAATTTGTATCAGATTTGATCCCCCTTACCCTAAAAAATTGTGGGTTAGGTGGAGGATAGGGCTTAAATTGAAGGGAAATGTAGGAACACAAGACCTAATTTTGAACATTTCCTAGAAATGTGGGAACAAAGAGCAGTGGGACCATTGGTCTGACCCCTCGGAGGGAAGTTGTTTTTGCACCTCTCAAAAGAAAACGCCTCATCCAATATTAAATGAAGTTAACTGTTGACACAATCCAGTAACGTTAGCTATTTAAATTAGTTGATACATGGTTACACCTCATTATCTCTTACCAGTGTATCTCCGTGTGTACTTAGTCCACAGCAATCCCACCAATCAGTTTCGAAACGTCCCAGTTAGAGAGGAAACATATTGGTTTAAGTTTTTTATTATTGTACATTTTAGGGGTGCTGAGATGAAATTTATGGCGGCTTGAGCCCACGTAAAAAGGGTTTTCTGCAGCAGCCTCTCAAATCTCAGGTGTGTCCTTGAATGGACCATCAAGAGGAGTCTCCCGCTTGTAACTGCACCACGTGAGAGAGAGAGAGGAAAAAAAGGTGATTAAATCTTTTATTGTGATGAATTATCTTTCTGCAGCAGGTTTTCTTACCTTTTCTCTGCGAGCTGCTTTTCGTAGAAAAAAGACCCGAAAGCAACGGCCGCCCGGAAAGGAAGGAAATCAATCTGAAAACGTGACAGTTTGTTTAGGCAATAAAGTGTACAAATTTGTAGGCAGTCCATCTATTAATTTCTCCCCTCGTCCATTCATCGTCTCCTCCCCTCCAACGCTCCATTCTCCCTCCGGTTACCTCCTCCCTCCCTTTATCCATCCATCTCTCCATCCATCTGCTTCCCTCCCCCCTCCCTCCAGCAGTGTGTATTTCTGCTAACGGCTGTCAGGCGGCGATGGCGTTTTGGCTGAGCTGCTGTTTGTGGATCTATTTCTGGGGGCATTTCGGCTGCGATAGGCATCTGGAGGAGACCAAATTAATTTTCCAGGTAGAGAGCGAGAGAGAGAGGGAGGGAGGGAGTGGGGGTTGAAGGAAGAGGATGAGGGGGACAGACTTCATAGCTGACTGCACAAGTGCTCCCACTATCAGTACACTACAGCGGCTCTGGAGACGGAGATGATGGAGAGATGATGGAGAGGAGGAGGACGGGACGAGATAGCCAGGCTGAGATTGGGGGGGGAAAGGAAATCGTGGGGGTGGGGGAGAAAAGGAGGAGAAAAACAGGGTGGACATTACAAAACATAAAGGAAGAGAAATGACATGGTAGTTCATTAGGGCTGCACGATATGAGGAAAATATGTGATAACGTTGTTGAATATCGCGAGAAGGACCGTACTCGCGATAAATAAAGTTCTGCATTTCTGCTGCTTTCAGTATTCTGCTAAAATACAACAAACTGCCGAATTTAAAAGAGCGACTAACGTTAGAATTATGTTCTCGTGGATTGTGATATAGCCGACACACAACCAAGGAGACGACGTTCCGATGAACAAATAGCAAAGAAGAGGGAGAAGGAACGCGCAAAGTCCCGAATTTACATCGGAAAAGCCTTCGAAAGGTGGCGAGAACTTCGACCGCAGAAGGGAGGAGGGAGGGGCGAGCTAGCCTCCCTTTTGCTTGACTATACTTTGAACGTCAACAAGAAATAACGTCACCCGATGTCGCTTAGAGCAGTGGTTCCCAAGTCTTTATCTGGTTTGAGGTTGAGGTAAAAAAATATTTGCACATGTTAAACAAATTATGATACTACACTAGAATATATAATGTGTACAAATGTCTGTATAAAAACTATGTATTTTTGTTCTCGCTTAAAATTGTAGGCAGGCTACTTAGTAGGCCACACCTCCGGGACCTCTTAACCTGGGACCCTTGCTGTCATCAGGTCAGCTGTTAGCTGCTAGCTGCTAGCATCCTCGTCTTTCCTGCCGCCACGGCATCACTATTTTATGAATGAAACATGGTGGAGAAACGTCAAAGTTCTGATGACTGCTCTGTATCAAAAAAGAAAGTCTCGAGAGTTACCTCAACTTTGGTTTCGGGGGGGGGGATCAGCTTTTCTTAGACATGAGTAGGAGGGGCGCCAAGGAAAAAAGGTTGGGAACCACTGGCTTAGAGCACCATTAACACGCACACTCCCAAGAAAGTGAATGTGGGAGATAGGTTAAGAAGCTCTGGCTGTCTGGCACTGGTCTTGGTCTGGGTCTGGGTCTTGGTCTTGACTCGGTCTCAACCCCTCAAAGTCTCTGTGTCGATACACTCTGGTCTTGGTGATGATTTGTTCTCGGTGGTCTTGACTTCAACACTGGTCACCACTAATAAAGGAATGACGGTTACATTTTAAAGTGCAGTTTTCTCTGTGTGTGTGTGTGTGTGTGTGTGTGTGTGTGTGTGTCAGTGTGTGTGTGTGTGGCTGTGTCTCTGTGTATGTGTGTCTGTCTGTGTGTGTCAGTGAGTGTCTGTGAGTGTCTGTCTGTGTGTCTGTCCGTCTGTGTCTCTGTGTGTGTGTCTGTGTCTCTGTGTGTCTGTCTCTGTGTTTGTGTGTGTCTGTCTGTCGGTCTGTCTGTCGGTCTGTCTGTCTGTCTGTCTGTGTGTGTCTGTCTCTGTGTGTGTGTGTGTCTGTCGGTCTGTCTGTCTGTCTGTGTGTGTCTGTCTGGGTCTCTATCTGTGTCTCTGTGTGTGTGTGTGTGTGTGTGTGTGTGTGTGTGTGTGTGTCAGTTATATCAAAGCGAATAATAACCCATCCAAACTAGACATAATGTACAACCCCAAGAACAATACAGTTAGTACACAATACAATCACCTCGGTGCACAATACAAAAGTCTCAAAATACCACAAGTCAAAAGCACAAGTGTGTACACATTTCTTGTTACCACAACAAATTCAGACCTTGAATTTGAAGTGTTTTTATTCACACATAAAGCGCACATTTCCAAGCGAATGTATTACAGATTTGTTATATTCAGGATTATCTGACATTTGTGTTTTGAGGGTCGAATGCACCTGACTATTGTCTCCTGTTGGAATCGTCCTCTGCTGAATAAAGCAGGAAACAGAGGCCGAGAGAAAGAGGAGGACCGATTAAGAGGGAAAAAGTAAAAGTGTGAGAGAGAGGCTGGCCTGTGGTGGTGCTGGTAGTGTTGGCGAACTTTCAGAAACAACAGAAAAAGCACAAAGTTGGCTTTGTCTCCAAAACACCTCCCTCCCTCCTTTCCTTTCCTTTCCTCCCTCCCTCCCCGGGGGCACAATAACACAATAAAATGTCCCATTAGCCCGTTCCGATGAGCGAGAGACACAGAAACAGAGCGAGAGAGAGGGCTGCTCTGAGGTTTTGGCAGCCGCTCGGTGGTTTTGGTGGTTGTTTTTTTTGTGGAGCGGAGTGTGTTTGAGCTCGGCCAGATCCTGACGTGTTGTTAGGAAACGGCTCGAGACGCTTAAACAGCCAGAGAGAGAGAGAGAGAGAGAGAGAGATAAAAAAAAAAAGTCCCAACGCTTTAAGTTTAGTTTTAAATGTGAGTTTTGGTCCCCCCTTCCCTCTGTGATTTCACCAGATTGGTTTTGTCCAGACATGCACGTAAACACGGTAATCAGAGGCAGAAGGAGAAACATTTCGGCTGAAGTGTCTGAGTGAAAATTGCTTTTCCTTTTTTTTTTTTTTTTTTTTTTTTTTTTTTTTTTTTTAAACTGAATTTACATTTGTCTTTGGGGAAGAAAATGCATAGAAAATGTCTCCGGCCAGCAATTGAGCCTCTGCAGCAGCAGCAGTGGCAGTTTGTGCGTTGTTACCAAATAACAATGTGTAAATTTGCTGCACGACACAGACTCTGGTTTTGTCGGAGGAAATGTATGAAAATGTAAATGATGCTGCACACGGCTGAGGCAGTGAAAGTAGGACAAACACGTTGTTAGTAACAATTTCTTCATTTTACATAAACAAATGCTGGTTCGTGCCTGTTATACACCGGCAGGGTTCCAACCTATGTGCGATTTCAGTTTTTGGTCCAAACGCTCGTTTTCGCACATTTAATGGTACACTCTAAGACAGGGGTGTCAAACTCAACTTCCCGGAGGGCCACACTGGAAAATAAGAATCACATCAAGGGCCAGACATTAGTTTAGTTTACGGACAGGCTTTTATTTAATCAAAATCAAAAGTCAAATACCTTTGACTGTATTATTGCATGTGTCATATTAGTCTTCTCACTCACAGTTTGGTCGACATAAAGTCCTAAAGAAGTCAGGAGAAAGTTTGTCAGCCATCGTAGGAAAAAAGTGACAAAAATTTTAGAAAAAACGTCGGGAAAAGTGACAAAAACTTCGGCAAAAATTACGATAACGTCAGGAAAAAGTGACAAAAACTAGGCGGGCCAAAATGTATTGTGAACGTAAATTGATATGAGGGGCCGGATATAATCTGCAAAATATGTGTGAATTAACAGTTGCAGTGTTTTCCGTTAGGATTCTTTTTAGCAGTGGGGGCAGGTCTGTCTGAACAACAACAGTGGCGGCAGAAATGTTGCCATGGCGGGCCGCCACTACAAAATCAACATAGAGGAAACCCTGAGTTGTAAAGTCTACTATATATCCACGAGATTCGGGGGGGTTGAGTGCTTGTTGGCATCAAAATGGCGCCATAGGAGCTACGCTTGCCAGACGCTCGCTTTCCCCCTTGCAGAGACACTGAAGGCAAAACACTTTTATACTTCTGAAACTCAGAAGTTAGGACAAAAAGTCTGTTCACGATTTTGCACTCAAAAAAGGGAAGTTGTTGTTGCCAGTTGCTGTGTAAAGTGGCTATGATTGCCGGACACGCTGTACGACTTTTCACCGTAAATTTACAGTAATATACCGGCAGCAGCTTTGCATGTAAAGGGCTGTTCATTTACAGTCATCTTAAATGTTAAGGTATTTTACTGTAAATAGACGTATTATTTGATTTCACAGTAATATACTGGCTGCAGTGTAATTCCCGCCTTTTCCTTTATTTTCCCGAGATGCACTGGTATTAACAGTAAATACCTGTAATCTGTAACATTCGCAGATAAAGACGAAGTCACGCCCTTCTACTTCCGGCCAATGGGACCTATCTTTCACAAAAATATGAACTAGAGTCAATGGAGACATGATAAATATTTTTTTATTCCGTTTGAATTGAGCCATGGATTACAAACATGATGTCCGTCAATTTAAAAGATAATTTTTTAACCGAAGAAAGTCTCCGTTTTTATTTGACTTTGCCTCTCCTTATAGTGCTGTTATATTATTTTCTCCCAGAATGCATTGCCATTTACAGTATGATCCTGTCCGACATTAAAACAGTGAAGATACTGTGAGATTTTAGCTCTACATTTACATCAAAGGTATACAGTGCTTGGTATAAATTTGAATAAACTGAATCTTTTTATGTTTTAACAAATGTCAACATGACTTTTAATTAAGTTTCTTCACTTCTGGAACAGAAACCTGAACGCTGCGGTTGGTAAATGAGACGTTATGTAATTCTGTCCCCCTGAATAGATTTGCATGAATTTGCTGAAAGCTTTCCGTTTTTACGATCAGACGACCACCAGAGATTTGCTTCTGAAGCATAAAAAGCAACAGCCACTTCTCTCCTCTCCTCTCCTTTCCTTTCCTGTATCCTTTCCTTTCTAGCTCTCATATCTCCTCTCTTGTCTCCTTGTCTCCACTTGTCTCTCCTCTCCTCTTACTTCCTCTCTCCTCTCCTCTTCACTTATTCTCATCTCTCCTCTCCATTCCTCATATCCTCTGCTCTCTTGTTCTCTCCTCCCTTGTCTCCTTCTCTCCTCTTTTCACCGCTTCTTCTTCTTCCCTTTCCTCTTCTCTTTTTGTCTTATTCTCATCACTCCCCTCTTCTATCCTCTCCTTCCATTTGTGTATCCTCTGCTCTTCCCCCCTCTCCTCTCCCTTTTCTTGTTTCCTCTTCTCCTTCCTCTCCTCTTTTAACTTCTTTTCATCTCTCCTTTCCATTCATGTATCCTTTCCTCTCTAGCTCTCACATCTCCTCCCTTGTCCCCTTGTCTCCACTTGTCTCTCCTCTCCTCCTTCTCCTTCCTCTCTCCTCTCCTCTTCACTTATTCTCATCTCTACTCTCCATTCCTCATATCCTCAGCTATCTTGTTCTCTCCTCCCTTGTCTCCTTCTCTCCTCTTGCTCTCTCCTCTTGTCACCTCTTCTCTTCTCCTTCTTATCTTTCCTCTTCTCTTTTCTCTTATTCCATCACTCCTTTACATTCCCCTCTCTCCTCTTCTTCCATTTGTGTATCCTCTACTCTCTTTTTCCCCCTCTCCTCTCCTTTTTCTTGTTTCCTCTTCTCCTTCCTCTCCTCCTTTTAACTTATTTTCATCTCTCCTTTCATTTCATTCCTCTCTAGCTCCCATATCTCCTCCCTGGTCCTCTTGTCTCCACTTTTCTCTCCTCCTTACCTTTCCTCTCTTCTTTTCTCTTATTCTCATATTCTCTCCTTAATATTCCTGTATCCTCTCCTCTTTTGCTCTTCTCTTCCTCCTCCTCTCATCCTCCTTCCTCTCTCTCTTGTCTCTCCTCTCTTTTCTCTCTCCTCTCGTGGACAGCTCGGATGTAATCAGCTCAGACCTGCTGACTCGGCAGCTTCCCACCTCAGGACCAATATCTACCTGTCCTTGAGAACACACACTTCAATTATACTACACCTTAGATTGGTTAAACACACACATATACACACACACACACACGGTCCCCTCTCTATATTACTCTTTCCCACTCTTGTATTATTTCTTTCTTTTTCTCTTTTTTCCCTCATTCTCATTCTTTTGTTGTCGTCTCTCCCTCAGTTTCTTTTACTTCATTACATTCCTTTTTTTCCACCTTAGTCTCTCTCTCTCTCTGTTTCTCTCTCTCTCTCTCTCTCTCTCCATTCCTCCCATCTCTCCCGTCCCTCTCTCTTCTCTCTCCCTCCCGTAAACCCTTCTCTCTCTCTCTCTCTCTCTCTCTCTCTGTGGCACCTCCGTCCTCCCTCTCTCTCTTGCTGGTGATGTTAAGCCCTGGGAGCGATAGAGGAGAGAGGGAGGGAGGGAGGGAGGAGAGGACGAGTGGAGAGGTTGTATTGAAGGTGTTTCTAACTCTGGTTTGCTTCTGAGCGTTGTGGTCACTGTCTATAAGATCTAATATAATATATAATGTAATAGATAATATAATAGATGAGCTCATACTGTACTGGCCTCACTAAGTGAGCTACTCAGCTATCAGTTTACAACCACCAGGCTAGGACCAACGAAGAATGTTGATGCAAGAAATCTTCATTCCTTTTCTCCTTTCCTTTTATTTATGCTGTAAAACTGTCCATTTGTCTCATCTTATAAGCTATACACATTTGCTAGCCACACACATGTAGCAATTATCGCCATTACGAAGAACAAAAGGATTCCTTAGCTTAAATATAGCTTATACATTTCCCATACTTCTGTTTCAAACACATATTTAAGTACAACAATTTATAGTTACGGGCATTGCCTTCGTGTAGGTAAGAAATAACTATTTAGCAAGTGAAAAGGACAACTTGTCCCGAGACAGCAAAACAAACAACCTTTGACGTTGACTTCTCTCGTGTGTCTGAACTGATAAGTGAAAGCAGTGTACAAGAACAGACATGACATCTTGGTCTGCTCAGACCATGACTCATGCCATTTTTTTTTTTTTTTTTTTTTTTAAAGCCAAACCGTAATGAGTCTTTGAGAATGTAGAGTTTTTTTCCAACACATTGGTTCCTATATTGTACGAAAATGAATGCACAACAATTGGTACATATATCCTTCGAACTGACAAAGTTTGTAAATGGGTATTTACAGTCATAGTTTTTGTGGACAACATACAAGATCAGAGTTATGTCAAACTGGATGGTGCAACAGTTTAATACTTTAATAAAATGTATGGTTTGGAGGACTGGTCGGTTTATTTTTTTAAATTTTTTCCATCAGGAAACAGTCGTCCCTCTTGGGCCTCCTGCTCTCTGTCCGTGTCATCTCGTGTCATCTCCTCTCCTCTGCTCTCATTACCTCCTCTCGTCTCCTCTTTGCCCCGGCGCGGTCACCTGTTCTGCCCCCGTAGGCAGGGAGCAGACCGGAGGGTGAAATGACTATCGATTATTCTCTCTCAGACAGAGGGGAGGGGGGAGAGGGGCTAGGGGGAGAGGGCTGGGTGGGCACCTCATCTCAGTCAGAGGGATACGTGATGCATTTGAGAAAACACTGAAAACAAACAAGCCTGCTGCCCCCAAATACTCACTAAATGTGGATTAATCCGCCACTGAAAGTAGTCCCTAAACAAATGCACTATTTTCGCTTGCTTGTTTGATGAAATTTGTGTGTGTCTCTCTCTCTCTCTCTCTCTCTCTCTCTCTCTCTCTCTCTCTCTCTCTCTCTCTGTAAGTGTGTCTCTAAGAAGTGTGTGTGTGTGTGTGTGTGTGTGTGTCTCTCTCTCTGTAAGTGTGTGTGTCTGTAAGTGTGTGTGTGTGTGTGTGTGTGTGTGTGTGTGTGTGTGTGTGTGTGTGTGTGTGTGTGTGTGTGTCTCTCTCTCTCTCTGTAAGTGTGTGTGTCTGTAAGAAGTGTGTGTGTGTGTGCCATTTATTGTCAAATAAAATACACATTTCCAGTAAAAGATGATGTTAATGTTATTGACAATAATCACCCCTCTGCTCAGTGCCTGCGGGCCTGTATTGGGATTTGAACCGGCAATGTTATTGACACACAAGTGTCTCTGTCACCTTCAGGCCCGGTCGGCTCTGCTGCCCCCCCACTCCCACCTCACCTCCTCCTCCTTGTTGTTGCTGTTGCGTGATGGATCTGCTGCGTGTAATTTCATGCACTTGTCCTCCGGTTATTGATGTCTGTACTTATTCACCCACTTGACTCCTGCCCTACACACACACACACACACACGCACGCACACACACACACACACACACACACACACACACACACACACACACACACACACACACACACAGCCCTTGTCATTAAATAATTTCAGCCATTATGTCCTGCACACATGTACACAGGTATTCCCATGCTTATGGAAGCACACACATACCTACACCTATCAATGCATACACACACACACACACACACACACACACACACACACACACACACACACACACACACACAGCCACACACAGCCCTGGTCATTAAATAATTTCAGCCATTATGTCCTGCACAATATGTACACAGGTATTCCCATGCTTATGGAAGCACACACATACCTACACTTATCGATGCATACACACACACACACACACATATTCCAAGCATATGGAAGTGCACGCACGCATGCACGCACACGCCACAGGCAGCGCTGTGAATCCTTATTGCGTACTGTGACCTTATTTGAGAACAGCCGGTTGCCTCCTCCATCGTCGCACTGTGAATTCCAATAAAGTTTGAATGTATTCAAACTCTGCAGCGTTTCCTTCTTCACTTTGTTTGTCCTGCAGCGGCGACCCGTGAACTCCGGTGGCTTCGAATAACGACAGAAACAGTTAGTCTCAGACCTCCCACGCTCATGAGCGGTGTGTTACGCGTTCAATGTCGCCGACGCGTTGCGTTGCTGCTGTCAGCGAACGCTGGATGTTTACTCCACGCCAGATATATACGGTGGCCCTAGCAGGTCTTTTCCCCTGTTGTTGTTGTTGTTGTTGTTGTTTCTTGGTAGCGTCAGATGTAAACCTGCTAATCAGAGTGACTCATGGACATCTTGAAGCAGTGGGGTCAATTGGGTCATCATAAGACAATCCTACAGTCTAAGACAGGGGTCTTCAACGTTTTTTTTTAAGGTAAGGACCCCTTAGCTGAGAGAGAGAGAGAGAGACACATCAGGGACCCCCTAATACATATATTGTATAAAATGAAGTTGCATATTAAAGAAAAACGTTTTTTTGTGATTGTTGTGGGGCAAAAATCCTTGATTATGCGGCACGTTTTCTTAAAAAATGCGATGGAATATGCGGGATATTTATGCAGTTTTATGCGATGAAATTGCGGGAACTTGCAAAAATTGCAGTTTGATGAAAAAGAGAAAAAAAATGTATTCCCCAACACCCTGCTTTTTTTTTTTTAAACTTTATTTCAAAAAATAGTTAACAGATATTCAGTCATCGCAATACGTAAACAAATAAGATACAAAAATATATACAAATAATATAATATGAAAGTAAAAATAAATAATAGTTTGAACTTATTATTATTAAAAATAAAAGATAGAAAAGAGAGACTCTCAAAAATTGTTAATAATAAAGACAGCAGGAGAACTTAAACATCAGATATTAAGATAGCTTTCTGATTGGATACCAACTTAAGAGACTCATAGTACATACACAACCCCCAACATCCTGCTTTTCGATAAAGTAAACGTCGCGTAATTACGTCACTTCATAACGTTCCCATGGCAACAGGGGAAAATGGCTGCTCTTTTTCAACTTTCTGCTAAGATATATTATGTGACTTTTTCGCAAACAAAATGCGGGGATTATGAAATCATGCAAGCCCCGCATATTTTGCGCGGAAATCGGCAATTTATGCGCTGAAAGTGCGCCGTATTTGAAAAAATGCACTGATGGGACTGATTAAACTGGGCGGCCTAAAGCCTTTATACATACCTTTTTAGTGCAAAGAATACTAAGCTATTAAAATAATAATTGTGGGCATGATTTATGAATCCTCTTTTAATGTTAAACATACATTGACTCCTTAGGATGAACTGTATCTGTGGATGGCTATTTTAGTGACTACCTTACATCCAGTATAGGCCAATAAGCCTAATATTCAGTGGGGCTTTTTCACAAATAGGCTGATTTTTTTATTTGCTAATAATATGTTGAATTCATGTTAAGACATTTAAAATATTTTTTTAGACTTTCAGGAAATGAACAATAATTTGAAGATCTCTGCTCTAAGATCTAATATCTGTGTATTAACAGTTGTATGACTGTATATTTTAACTCAAAATGTTTCATAAAACGTGATTCATTCATTCAGTCGTATTTTTCTTTTTCTCATTCCATAATTGCATCGTTTTTGCTTTTGGGAGATTAGAGAATTCCCGTTTGTCATTTTTTTTTATGTTTGGCGGGGTTTTTTCACCCACATTTTGGGCTTTTTTTACTCTGTTTTTTTAAAGATTATTTTTTAGGGTATTTTCAGCCTTTATTTTTGACAGGACAGTTGGAGACATGGAGGGGGGAGTACGTGTCCCCCTAGGGGTACTTTGGAGGACTACAGGTGGTACGTGTCCCCCTAGGGGTACTTTGGAGGACTACAGGTGATACATGTCCCCCTAGGGGTACTCTCGAGGACTGCAGGGGGTACGCAACATTTTTTGCGAAATGTTTTTCAGTACCAAGGCTGTGTAGTTACTTCTACTCTACGTCTTTTTTTCTCCAAGTTTGTCGCTTTTTCTCCAAGTTTTTGTCGCTGGATATGAATTTTGTCACCTTTTTTTTTGAAGGTTTTGTCGTTTGTTTTGACCTATTCTCGCCTTTCTTCCTTACTTTTTTCTACTCTCTTTTCTTTCTTCAAAGTTTTTGTCAATTATTTGAATTTGTTGTCCCTTTTGTTGCCCTAGTCTGGCCTTCCTTCTTTCTACTACTGTTTTTCCAAGTTTTTGTCTCCTTTTTCCATCAGCATGTAAATGTTGTCCAGGTCCAAGGCTGTTGTTTAGTAAATCTATCCCTGGCATTGCTGTATTCTTCCTTTATATCAATTATTTGCGCTGGTTAGGGGGGTAAATGGCTAAAAAAAACTGTTCATAGGGGGAACATGATTGAAAAAAGCTGGAGAACCAGTGTCTTAGTGTACATTGGATAAATTGAAACGTCTTCAGCTGCACCGCAGATAACCAGGCATCCCATCATGCTCGATTCAGAGCAGATTCTTGTACAAACTCTGGCTTGTAATTGTTGAGTCTTGCATGAACCGAACGCCAGCAGTCGGATGAAGTCAAACGGTGATGAGGTTAAACCGGGAGCAGATATCCGACACGTCGAACAGGCTTTCTGCTCCGTGTTGTGTCAGTGTTTCTGCAGAGAACATCCAACCGTCCCGGCTCTCCTCTCATGAATAAAATATTTAATGCTTTTGCGCTCAAAACAGAAGCGCCTCTTAATTTCCAGCTGATGTTTCCATTTTCGGTTTCTAAAAAAGTGCTTTCCACGTAGGATTAAGATGCAGGATTCAACGCTGCAGCGGCCTATCCAGCGAGCGAGTTAAAAAAACATGTAAATGTGTCTTTTCGCTGCCTCTGCTCTTTAACGTGTGTAAAGTTTCACTGTCGCTGCTCGCTGAAAAACCTTTTAGCTCCCAGAGTTTTCAGGAATTAACAGAAGCAAGTGTGGTTTTGACCAGGTTTTATAATTTAGTTCGATCACTTAAAACCGAAAGTAACAAACAATTAAAAAGATGAATTGCAACAATATTTCCACATCAGGGCCTGTGTGTGTGTGAGTAAGGTGTGTGTGTGCGTGTGTGTGTGTGAGTAAGGTGTGTGTGTGCGTGTGTGTGTGCGTGTGTAAGAAGTGTGTGCGTGTGTCTGTAAGAAGTTGTGTGTGTGTGTGTGTGCGTGTGTCTTTAAGAAGTGTGTGTGTGTGTGTCTCTGTAAGTGTGTGTCAGTGTGTGGTCAGCGTGTGGAGTAGGGAGGTGATGCTCTGTAGTGGAACAAATTGAAAGCCAAGCTAGTATCAATCACTGTGAAGCCATACTTAATTGTCCCGGACACACACACACACACACACACACACACACACACACACACACACACACACACACACACACAGTTTGGTAATGAATTCCTTAACACTGTTCATCAGTGGATGAGGGGGAGATAGAGCACAACCAATCCGTGTACAGAACAACAAACCGTGAGTCAACACTTCATAGTTAGTGCGTCATTTCAGAGCCAGGCCTCCAAACCGTACGTTGATATCACTCGTTAGCTCCTCCCCTCTAATACGACCCACAGGAGCGGTTCATGAATTGGCGCCTCCTAGCGGTGACAGGAAACACGTCCTCATATTTAAACCAGAGGAGGTAACGGCCGTGGTTTTAAACACGTAGTTAATGTGGAACAGGTCTCAGTTTGGTTCGGTTCAGGCACCGATACTACGGAGTTAAGTTGATTAAAAAGATGTAGGTTTGGGTTCAGTTCAGACGTGACTTCACTTCCTGAAGGTTACCACGTGGATCAGAACGTGACGTAGCTCCGTTTGTTTTCCGTAAAGTTAAATACACTGTTTTCTTTTTCTTTTCAAACGGGACGTGAACCCCCGGTCTCCTGAGTGGGTGTCCTGTGTTAGGCGACCTGTCTGACTCGGACAGACCCAGACTCTTGATAGGCGGTGTCTGACGGTGCCGGTTGGGGGTGTGATGAACAGCGGCAATAATAGTCACGATAAAGATAATGGATCAGTGACTAGAAATAGTAGTTGTAGTAGTTCATGACATAGGGCTCTGCAGGGTGTCACAGGACGTAGTAGGGTATAGAAGGACGTAGCAGGGTATGGCAGGAGGTAGCAGGGTATAGCAGGAGGTAGAAGGGTATAGCAGGGTGTAGCAGGACGTAGCAGGGTATGGCAGGAGGTAGCAGGGTATAGAAGGACGTAGCAGGGTATAGAAGGACGTAGTAGGGTATAGAAGGGTGTAGCAGGACGTAGCAGGGTATAGCAGGAAGACACAGGACGTAGCAGGGTATAGCAGGAAGACACAGGACGTAGCAGGGTATAGCAGGAAGACACAAGACGTAGCAGGGTATAGCAGGAAGACACAGGACGTAGCAGGGTATAGCAGGAAGACACAGCATGTAGCAGGGTATAGCAGGGCGTAGCAGGGTATAGCAGGAAGACACAGGACGTAACAGGGTATAGCAGGAAGACACAGGATGTAGCAGGGTATAGCAGGAAGACACAGGACGTAACAGGGTATAGCAGGAAGACACAGGATGTAGCAGGGTATAGCAGGAAGACACAGGACGTAACAGGGTATAGCAGGAAGACACAGGATGTAGCAGGGTATAGCAGGAAGACACAGGACATAGCAGGGTATAGCAGGAAGACACAGGATGTAGCAGGGTATAGCAGGAAGACACAAGATGTAGCAGGGTATAGCAGGAAGACACAGGACGTAACAGGGTATAGCAGGAAGACACAGGATGTAGCAGGGTATAGCAGGAAGACACAGGATGTAGCAGGGTATAGCAGGAAGACACAGGACGTAACAGGGTATAGCAGGAAGACACAGGACGTAACAGGGTATAGCAGGAAGACACAGGACGTAACAGGGTATAGCAGGGCGTAGCAGGGTATAGCAGGAAGACACAGGACGTAACAGGGTATAGCAGGAAGACACAGGATGTAGCAGGGTATAGCAGGAAGACACAGGACGTAACAGGGTATAGCAGGAAGACACAGGATGTAGCAGGGTATAGCAGGAAGACACAGGACGTAACAGGGTATAGCAGGAAGACACAGGACGTAACAGGGTATAGCAGGAAGACACAGGACGTAACAGGGTATAGCAGGAAGACACAGGACGTAACAGGGTATAGCAGGAAGACACAGGACGTAACAGGGTATAGCAGGAAGACACAGGATGTAACAGGGTATAGCAGGAAGACACAGGACGTAACAGGGTATAGCAGGGCGTAGCAGGGTATAGCAGGAAGACACAGGACGTAACAGGGTATAGCAGGAAGACACAGGACGTAACCGGGTATAGCAGGAAGACACAGGA
This sequence comes from Perca flavescens, assembly GCF_004354835.1. Taxonomy (NCBI): domain Eukaryota; kingdom Metazoa; phylum Chordata; class Actinopteri; order Perciformes; family Percidae; genus Perca; species Perca flavescens. The sequence goes on along the minus strand of NC_041350.1, from coordinate 3,616,416 downwards.
TGTAGCAGGGTATAGCAGGAAGACACAGGATGTAGCAGGGTATAGCAGGAAGACACAGGATGTAGCAGGGTATAACCACGGCTACAGGCTGCAACCATGATTTAGGGGCCACCCTAATCCAAGGAAACGTGCTGGGCGAAAAGAAAACCTATGGACTTTTGGGAATAAGCTCCCCAGGGCTACGTCAGTAACAAGCATTTCTGAAACATGGAAGCACACAGATGGAAAGAGAGAGGAGCTCAGTGTGTCAAAGGAAGTTCCCCAGCAGTCTAAAAATACAACAGCATTCAGACAGACAGGGTAAGGAGAGCCTGGTCGGGCTAGAACTCTCCCCAACACGATCCTGGTGTACTGGCCTGTCTCCCTCTACTTTGTCAAAGTCAAAGTCTCTTTATTAGTCTCCCTAAGGAGAAATTCGTTTTGGACAGAGAGAAATTGCTGCAAGAGTAACATAGACACACATCAAACACAGGGTTAAAACAATTAGACATTGAACATGTAGGCTACTCAAGTAGCTGTGCAAAAAGTTACCATTTTCTAAAAAGGCAATTAATAAAAAAAATAAAAATAAATAAAAAGAAAAATGTATCCATTTGATTATATCATTGATTATAAGGGAAGGGGTGCCGTGTCTGAAGCTATACCCTCCCCCGCTAGTCTAGGCGAACGCTGCAACTCCACACTCCCTAACTATAAGCTTAAACAGACAGGAAGTCAGACAGTGTTAACCATTGAGTAGTCCTCGGGTCAAATTTGACTCGTTTTCAAAGTTTTTATGTCAAAAAATAAAGTACATTTCCCAAAAATAACATGGATATTTCCATACACCGTAAACGGGCTGTAATGATGCATCAACATACCTTTTGATTTTAACTATAAGCTAAAATAATTAATAATTTATGGGGTTTTTAATTCAAAATCTTTTATATGATTTAGGTTTATTGACCATGAATTCCAAAAATAAGTGTAATACTAGCGTTGATAAATTCGAATGAAGTTGGTTTAGAAGATGTAACGCAGAATTGGGTGATAATTTTGACTTTATGCTTCATAAAACCGATGTTGACCTTGGTTAATGGGGAGACAACCAACGTTATGTTGGTTTTGCTCATTTAAAAATATCTACAGGTCTATATATTGAAAGCATACATTATTGTGTCTATATATATGTATATAGACACATAAGTTAAGGTAAAAGAAATAAATGACATTATAAAAAAACATTGTAATTGCTCATTACATTGTTCATCTTTTCTCTTTCTGTCATCCACATTCTCCCTCCCTCCCTCCCTGCCTGTCTCTGTTTATTGGCAGCATGTGCTTTCCTGCGTTCGGCCAAATTAAAGGGGGATTCCATTAATTTTTCAGCGCGGCTCCTCGGCCCCGTCGAGGTGAATTTGCATTTCTATCTCGCGGCTTAGCGGACGCTCGTTAAAAGACAGAAATGCTGAAATAGTAAATTGCAGAAAGTTTCTTTTTTTTTTTTTTTTCTTCTCTTCAGAAAATCAAAGGGCAGTCACTCAGTGTTTTCTCTTACTCTCTCTCTCTCTCCTTCAACAAACACACGTTTAGGTTTATGTGTCGTTATACACAGACACATACATGCAAACACGGAAACTTCTGCACAACCTACCTGTGTATCCTTATACAGAGTGTGTGTGTGTGTGTGTGTGTGTGTGTGTGTGTCTGTGCTTCCATATGCACACACATACCCACATACCATGCGTGTAGGTAGGTGTGTGTGTGTGTGTGTGTGTGTGTGTCTCTATAGGTGTGTATGTTGTTGTTAATTGGAGTGTGAGGTCCATGACAGCTATCAGTGGCTCATTCACTACATTAATGAGAATGATAGCAGCTTTAAAAAGACTGTTCCACACTCTGACCAAACTCATTAACACCGGCTCGCATTTAAATACACCCCGCTCTTCTTCTTCTTCTTCTTCTCGTCCTCCTCTTCCTCCCTCTCTCTCTCTTTCACTCTGTCCATCTGCCTTCTTCCAGTTAGCCTGCTTCATCTTTCTTCAGTCTCCTTTTTTATTTCCCCCTTCTGTTCTTCCCCACACTCTCCATCTCCATCTCTTTCCCTGCCTCATCTCTTCACCTTTTAATCACTTCTCTTTTGCCTTCTGTTCCTCAACGCAATCATTTTTATTTATTCCTTCCTGTTTTCTTTTCTCCAGAGAGTTCTGTTCTCCTTTAATTTTTGTCTTTTCTCTCTGATTCTGACACCTCGACTCAAAATCTGCAGACTTCAGAGTTCTGAGTATCGACTTTTTGCCAATTTTTTTCCCCAAGGCAAGTTTATGTGCCGCACCTTTCAACATTAATTCCAAATGGAAAAGTGTAGGATATGAGGGAGCAGTGGATGAAAATGTGTGGCCTCTTTCATTAACCGGAAAGACAAAATAACAAAAAAGTTGTTTTCTGTTTTGTTTCTGTTATGTCACTTGCTAAAAGCGTGTATAGGTAGTCAGCCGCGCTCAAAACAAATGTTAAGGTGTATACATGCAGCACAGGATACTCCAGCTAGCATAATCCTTATAAAATATGGATAAAAGCTTATCTGCGTTTCTGAAAACGGGATATGGTTTTTGAGGATGCTCTCATTAACCGTTTGCACATGTAGCTACAAAACGAATGCTCTGTCATTCCTATGTATTTCACATATATGTTACTATGGGTGGATGTTTGGCTCCTAAAAACACAGGGCTTTCAAGCCAGGAAACGGGTGTGTGAGTCCCGGAAGAAGTTAAAGGGTAACTACCATTTATGTTTTTTCTTCATCCTGCACCCTATCTTCCTATGTTTTTGTGTCTAAGTGACTGATGGGAACAACAATCTTTGAAATTGGTCCAGTACTAAGCGAGATGTAAGCGGTTGTCCAGCTTGTATTTACCTTCACAAAAGTGCTTGAACCTCACACTAAAAATTGTGTGTGTGGTGTACTGTACTGTATGACTGAGTGTGTGTTTGTGTCAATATTTGGACAGTTATCATGCAGCTCACCAGATGAGCCTGGCATCTGTTTCTTGGCAAGACTTGGAGAGACTAGAGTGACAGAGGAGTGTGTGTGTGTGTGTGTGTGTGTGTGTGTGTGTGTGTGTGTGTGTGTGTGTGTGTGTGTGTGTGTGTGTGTGTGTGTACACTGCAGCATACTTGTGTTCCCTCACATGTGCTCACCTTCCAGCTCAACACATTCTCACGGATGGGTCCGTATGATATTGTACGTAAAATGTATGCACACCAAATCGTATAATGTCCTACCAAATTAGGCGGCTGCAGGCTGGTCACGTGACACCGGCTACAGAGCCCCGTGAGCTCTCGTCCTATCAGTGGCCAATGGTAGTTGAGTTTAGCCGTCAAAAAACCGTTAAAACAGTGGTCCCCTTAAGTAGTACAGCTGGGACATGAACACCTGTTTCCTGGGTGAAAGTCTTGTGTTTTCTCCTTAACTTCTTCCAGGACATGAACACCTGTTTCCTGGGTGAAAGTCTTGTGTTTTCTCCTTAACTTCTTCCAGGACATGAACACCTGTTTCCTGGGTGAAAGTCTTGTGTTTTCTCCTTAACTTCTTCCAGGACATGAACACCTGTTTCCTGGGTGAAAGTCTTGTGTTTTCTCCTTAACTTCTTCTGGGATATGAACTCTGCTCCCCCTCTTGAAAGCCCTGTGTTTTTAGGAGCCAAATATCACCCCCCCCCACGACCTCCTCCCTATAATATACCCCTTTTCCACCAAGGCAGAGCTGGTGCTGGTTCGGAGCCAGAGCCTAGTTTCAAATCGGTTCTTTGTTTTTCGACCACCAAAGCACCAGCTCCGAACCAGTAAAAGTGGTTCTTAAGTAGCACCGAATCATCGCCGGGCCAGAAGTAAGACAGCAGTTAGTCAGAGGAGGAAACAAGCTGCTTTCTTGCACTATAAAGCCGAGCGAACACGTTGGATCTGCCGAGTTTGGACGCCGATGTAGGTCCGCAAAGCCACGAACATCAGCAGCAAAGCAACGTTCGCCATTGTTGATGGTGTGTTTGTGTTTGGCGCCGCCGTGCTAACGTTGCTGGGAAAGATGAGACGTATACAGTGACGTAAGACCTGGCTCTATGTCGGCTCCTTAGCTCCGTGGAAAAGCAAACCGGTTCTTTGGAGGCTCGTCAGTTGAACCAACACCGAACCAGCTCTAGCTCTGAACCAGCACCTGGTTCTTGTTGGTGGAAAAGGGGGTATAAGAGGATCTTCACGCTCTTATACAGCAGCAGTCAACGTGCTACTGACAGTAACAAATACGTGGAATACACAACAACTACAGACCTGCACTTTTTGTAGCTAAATGTATGAATGCTTCATCAGAACAGGCAGTCCAGTTTAATTTGGAATCAAAAGATGGATGCAGTTAGTTGAGCTCTCTCTCTCTGTCTCTCTCTCTCTTCCTTATACTGTATACTTAAAAGACTGTCGAGAGTGCTCACCCCTCTCCCCTCACTCATGTTGCTTTCATTTCTCTTTTCCTCCCTCTCTCATCCCTCTTCTCTTGATTTCCTTTATTTTTTTTAGATTTTATTTTATTTAGCACATAGAAAAAAGAAGTAAAGAAAGACCCAGTAAACCCTCAAGGGGCTTGACATGTTGGGTTCCCTAAAATAATTTAGCGAAAGGTAGCATATAGGAAAAAAAATCTTTAAAAAAGGGACAGAAGAAAGGAACTGAAGGAAATAAAGAGAAAAAAGGAGAATTAATCATAAAAAAAAAAAAACAAGAGAAATGTTAGACTTCTGATACAGTAAAATATTCCTTCCTCTTTTTATACCTCTTAGTATAGCTTTCGTACTTAACCTCCTATTTGTATCTCCGTCTTTTTATGTCTTTCCCGGTCCGGTCTCTCTTTCTTTTTCTCCTACTCCCGTCAGTGTCTGCCCAGCATTACTCCCCTCAGCGAGAGTAATCCTCCGCTTTTTGGATTAAAAATGAAAACTATCAAATGAAATGAAATCCTAAAATGAGATGTAAGAGGGTTAAGGCGGATCTTCTCGACTCTGCTATGTAATCCGCTCCTCACATGACTTGAAAGGAGAAGGCGATGAGCGCTCCTCCTTTTCTGTTTACCATATCAAGAGGAGGAGGAGGAGGAGGAGGAGGCGCAGCGCTGCAGAGGCTGGAACTGAAACACGGTGCTGAGTTTAAGTTGTGACGTTCATTAGAGGGAGGGGAGCTGAGGGGTTACACTCATCTTCTCCTCCTCCCTTCATCCCTCCTTCCTTCTCTTCTTCCTCGCTTCCTGATCTCGGCTCTTCTCCCAAGAGTTTTTCCATAGAAATATATATGGATAGAAAGGCCATTGAACTGTTTCCCGTGGTAATTTGATTGGTTAACGTTAGACCCAGCAGCAGTGGGTCAGTACACCACTAACGTTAGACCCAGCAGCAGTGGGTCAGTACACCGCTAACGTTAGACCCAGCAGCAGTGGGTCAGTACACCACTAACGTTAGACCCAGCAGCAGTGGGTCAGTACACCGCTAACGTTAGACCCAGCAGCAGTGGGTCAGTACACTGCTAACGTTAGACCCAGCAGCAGTGGGTCAGTACACCGCTAACATTAGACCCAGCAGCAGTGGGTCAGTACACCACTAACGTTAGACCCAGCAGCAGTGGGTCAGTACACCGCTAACGTTAGACCCAGCAGCAGTGGGTCAGTACACCGCTAACATTAGACCCAGCTAGCTGTTCAGCTAGCGGCTCATTCTCTGTAACCGATGCAGCATGAAAGCACGGTGGAACCAGCCAGCCAGCCGGTGTTAGTTGGCTAACGTTAGCCTGCTAACTCCTCCTTGCCGGGAGATGGCTTATTATCAGAAGTTTTTATGTTACCATGGCAATGGTACACCTAAAAATGGCTGTTGCTCTGACCATTCTGCTACATGCATTTGAATGGAAATGGCTTTTCTATCCATTTTATTTCTATCTTCTCATTATCTCCTGAGGCGTGGACCTCTGCACCGTAACTCCCCCTATCATCTCT
>NC_041350.1:3575406-3605406 GCF_004354835.1 Perca flavescens | reverse complement strand
TGTGAACATAGCCTCAGAGTTACAATCTGGAAGATCTCCGTTAGCTTCTCTTATCGCCTCTAGTCACCATATAACTGTTTACTCGCAACGCACACTTTGGCCGGACCAATCACTGCTGGCCGATTGGGCGGGGGAAACGGGCCACTTACTGTGTGCTGCTTGTGTTTTTCCCCTGGGAACATCGCCACAGACATCCAGTTCCTGTCAAGTGTCCGTGAAGAGTCTCAGTCTCAGTCGAGAGAGAGAGATGGGGCATGAAACAAATAAATCAAGAGGGAAGAGTATAAGGCTGAGTTGTTAAGGTTAGAGAGGGAAGGAGAAGAGAGTGAGGTGAGAAAGAAAGAGATGGGCGAATGATGGAGGGGAGGTGGGGGGGGTCGAGAGAGAGGAGAGAAAATAAAGAGAGAAATGGACTGAGAAAGAAGGAGAGATTACTGTAAGTGGGAGGGAGGGAGGGAGATGATTGGCAGAGAGAGAGAGAGACTCCCTAGTGTCAAATAAAGAGATCAAAAAACTAACCTCCCTTCTCTCTGTTTCGCTCCACAGAGAAAATAAGTGGGAATCCCACTGGGAGGTCTTAATTCATATTCTCTTTCTCTCTCTCTCTCTCTCTCTCTCTCTCTCTCTCTCTCTCTCTCTCTCTCCCTCTTTCTCTATCAGTCTGTCTGTCTCTCTCTCCGTCTCTCTTTCTCCCTCTCTCTCTCCCTCCCTCTCTGACAATCATCTCTCTCTATCAGTCTGTCTCCCTCTCTCTCTCGTCTCCCTCTCTCTCTCGCTCTCTCTCTCTCCCTCTCTCTGAGTAAATCTCTCCATCTGAGTGCCTCTGGCTGACTGTAATGATCTGCTCTCTTTGCTGTCACACTCACTGGTCAAACAAATTTTTTTTGTCTTGGAAGCTTTTTTCTAACATTTTTGTGACTTTTTCAACATTGTTATAAATATTTTTTTTAAATGCTATAAAATTGAATAAAACAACCACATTCAATGAACGTAGTCAACTGATCATTTATTTAACTTGTGAAGAGCGTCATAGGGAACCATCCACGTTGCTTTTTTTTTCATTGGAAAAAACCCACTAATTTCTGAAATAGAAACTTTTGAAAATGGGTCAAATTTGACCCGAGGACAACAGGAGGGTTAATTTGGATATTGCACTAGTCCATATTGCGATTTCGATAAAATTGCCATTAATTGTGCAGCCCTAGTGGATAAAACTGAGCTGAAGTCGCCCTCGCTGCCTGTTAGGGTCTCTGAGAACAGTTGAAATGTCAAATTATCAGATGAACCAGAGCTGAGAATACTTCTACCTCCCCCACATGTCTCTCTCCTCCCCCCCCCCCTTTATTCATAGCGCCAGCTATTTCATAGGAAGCCAACGTGTGCTACAGCAGGACAAACCTGTGAGGTTGATCTGAGACTTTGTCGGACCAAAACTGCAGATTCTGAATTTGAAACGGGGCTCGGTGGCTGCACTGAAGTGGCAGCGAGACTTTTCCATCCCTCAGTGCCTCTGGCATTTCCTCCAGAGGGCCTGGCTCGGGAGAGACACTGTGTGTGTGTGTGTGTGTGTGTGTGTGTGTGTGTGTGTGTGTGTGTTGTGTGTTTGGCAGGGGCTATGCATCCTCTCTCTGTCATCCAGTTTATAAAAGCAGCATAGAACAGTATAAACCAGTCTGTGTGTTATTAACGGGCTAACGTAGCTTTTACTGTAAATGATGAATAATGGCTCCCGCTGTGGAAGTACATACTGTACAGGAGAGAGAGAGAGAGAGAGGGAGGGAGAGAGATGCTTTAAAGAGGACAAATAGCTGGAGTAAACGTGTTATTTGAAGGCTTTTATCACATGCTTCTGCTGTTGTTTTGTAGGACTGAGAATAAAATGGGATACGTCTGGGATGGAGGAAGCATGAGCGGTGAACCCTCGGCAGATATGGTTTTGGTGATGATTGCTTCTTGCAACAACACATGTTTAAGGCTTCATGTGCTCGTGGGGAAAATCCCCCAACTGGGTAGAGCCGCGACTATCGATTATTTTTCATTGTCGATAAATCTGTCGATTGTTTTCTGTATTAATAGATCAGTTTTTGTTGTAGGATTTTGCTGGCTAAGGCCTCCTGCACACTGCCTACGTGGCGTGAGCGTGGCATTTCTGTTGCGTGGCGTTTTCTACGTCTTTGCACACCAGAAACGTGTCTGACGCAGCGCTGCTGCTAGCCTCGTCTGAACACATGGATGTTTCCCATTGATAAAATGAAATAATAGCGTGTTTTTCTACTTTATTTTGTCAATATTTTTGTGTTTGTACATTTCTTTGCACATATTTCTATATAAATATTTTTCTATTTCAGTTCCCTTTCCTGAGATAATGAAGTCCATGTCATTGTTTTATCAGAATCCAGATTGAAATACAATTTTAAAAAGGAGTTCAACAGATTTACATTTATATCATTATTATTTATGTCAACACCTTGAGACTTTCAAAACATCAAAATGTCATTTATTAAATGTGACATATAATAATATGGTTTATAAAACGTCAGAGGATGGTGGAGGATGTGGATCAGTGTTTTCCCAAAAAGCCCAAAATAACGTCCTCAAATGTCTCGTTTTGTCCACAACTCAAAGATATTCAAGAGAGACGAAACTAGAACAATATTCAATTCAATTTTATTGGTAGTATAAAATCATAACAAGAGTTATCTCAAGACATTTTACAGATAGAGTAGGTCTAGACCACGCTCTATAATTTACAAAGACCCAACAATTCCAGTAATGGAGAGCAAGCATTTAGTGCTACATTCACATTTAACAAGCTGACATCAGAGAAGTTCTAAAAATATACTAAATCGAAAAAAAGTCATAGTATAGCATGTTGAAGAAAGTCATAGAATAGTATGTGAAAAAAAAAAAAAAAAAGTAAAAAAAAGTCATAATATAGCATGTCGATAAAAGTCATAAAAAAGTCATTTTATAGTATGTTGAGAAAAGAAAAAAAGTCATAGTATAGTGTGTCGAAAAGTAAAAAAAAGTCATAATATACCATGTCGAAAAAAGTCAGAATAGTATGTGGAAAAAGTCATAAAAAAGTCATAGTATAGTATATCGAAAAGTTAAGTCATATTATTGTATGTCAAAAAAAGTCACAAAACAGTCATAGTATAGTATGTCGAAAAAAGTCATAGTATAGTACTTTAAAATGACTCTAAACCGATTCATTGATAATCCAAATAGTTGGAGATTAATGTAATAGTTGACAACTAATGGATTCATCTCAACAAAGTTGGCTCAAATGAAACCTGTAACATGCCAGCTGCCGTTTGCAACATGAGATCATTTCCTCTCTCTTATTTTCTCACATTTTCTCGAACCAAAAAAAACCCCAAATACGCCTCGGAGGGACTCGCGTATGTATCTGCAATTTGGGAGCACCGATTATTTGTGAAAAGTGACGCTGACATCATTTTGTGATCTGCATGTAAGCACCGCTCGCAAACCGTTTCTGTGAAAACACACTTCTGGGACACAACTGACAACAAATACTAAATGTGAGACAAACAACGACCGAGCAGCTCTGACGTTGGGTGAATTGTGTGATGTGTTTACTGACCGTAGTAGTCTGCAGTTTCACAGAGGGAAAAATCTTGCCAACGCTGAAATATTTCAACAGTTATTGGATGGATTGCCATGAATTTTAGTTAAGACATTCATGTTCCCCTCAGGATGAATTGTAATAACTCTGGTGATCCCACCGTACACTAGAAGACTCTAAGAAGTCTGATACCGTCTCACATCTAAAGACAATATCACTGAGTTTTTAAGTCACTCACTAGAAGATTTTTGCAAAGACTGGGGATCTTTTATGGACACATTTGGCAAGACTACTATGTAACTTCACTACCAAGACTTTAAAGTGCTCATATTATGCTCATTTTCAGGTTCATAATTGTATTTTAAGGTTGTACCAGAATAGGTTTGTTTTAATTTTCAGAAAACACCATATTTTTGTTCTCTTTTCACCCTGTGTGTTGAGCTCTCTGTTTTAGCTACAGAGTGAGGCATCTCACTTCTGTTCCATTTTTGTTGGGAGTCGCACATGCTCAGTAGCTAGGTAAGGACTACTAGCCAGTCAGAAGCAGAGTATGAGGGCGTGCCCTGACAGTACCTAGGTAAGGACTACTAGCCAGTCAGAAGCAGAATATGAGGGCGTGCCCTGACAGTACCTAGGTAAGGACTACTAGCCAGTCAGAAGCAGAGTATGAGGGCGTGCCCTGACAGTACCTAGGTAAGGACTACTAGCCAGTCAGAAGCAGAGTATGAGGGTGTGCCCTGACAGTACCTAGGTAAGGACTACTAGCCAGTCAGAAGCAGAGTATGAGGGCGTGCTCTGACAGTAGCTAGGTAAGGACTACTAGCCAATCAGAAGCAGAGTATGAGGCCCTGACAGTACCTAGGTAAGGACTACTAGCCAGTCAGAAGCAGAGTATGAGGGCGTGCCCTGACAGTACCTAGGTAAGGACTACTAGCCAGTCAGAAGCAGAGTATGAGGGCGTGTCCTGACAGTAGCTAGGTAAGGACTACTAGCCAGTCAGAAGCAGAGTATGAGGGCGTGCCCTGACAGTACCTAGGTAAGGACTACTAGCCAGTCAGAAGCAGAGTATGAGGGCGTGCCCTGACAGTACCTAGGTAAGGACTACTAGCCAGTCAGAAGCAGAGTATGAGGGCGTGCCCTGACAGTAGCTAGGTAAGGACTACTAGCCGACGAGTTTGGGCTTTTTCACTTTTTTATAACATGCACTAAATTCCTAAATCAGACGTGGTCCCCAGATGATACTAATCCCGCATGAATACGATACCGATATAATATTGATATATTGCCCAGCCCTAGCTGTTACCCTCCCCACCGTAGAATCAGTGGTGTAGTCTACGTGATACGCAGGTATACGTAGTATAACTACTAAGAAAGCTCCAGGATTTCCATATACCCTCTTAAAAATGCCCAATGACCCACAACCACATACTTTCTATTATATTTGTTATATAATTTGAATTGTCATCTTGTTATTTTCTTCTTCACATAGGCTCAATAAAGGGATTTCCAAGGCAGATTCTGGCCAATATACAGTACAGTACATCCACCGCAATACATCAGACTACACCACTGTGTAGAATCAAATATTTTCTAACACATTGTCGTCTCTCGTACTGATGATTCACGCTGGATAGTTTCACGTTCGTTTCACCCGAGCCTCGGAGAGCTCCAGCTGTCGGTCGGCGAAACACCGTCTACTTGCCGAGAACATGAATGAGCCGTTCACAGAGACCACCTTCCTCTTCTATAACAGAACAGCTCTATGGCGAGCGGATGAATACTGCAGGTCTGTTAGTGCTGAGAGGAGGAGAGGAGAGGAGGAGAGAGATAGACTCTACCCAGGCTAACCCTCTCCTCCTCTCTCTCTCTCTGTGTAGATTAATGGAACAAAGCAGACAGCGTCTCTCTAGAGAGCGGGCCACTTCAGGGCCAACCCCCCTGGCTGTTATAACACACACACACTTTCAGTCTCTCTCTCTCTCTCTCTCTCTCTCTCTCCCTCTCCCTCTCCCTCTCTGTCTCACACTGACTCCTGAGCTGAGGAATTCCCATGCTGTCATGGGAAAAACGTCGCTGTGTTTGTGTGTGTGTGTGTGTGCTCTTGTACTTGTAGCCTGGTGAGAAATTAGGTGTTATGTGTCCAGCAGGAACCTCTCTTTCTCTCTCCCTCTCTCTCTCTCTCTTTCTTGCTTGTTTTTGTCCCTTCGTTATTATTTCCAGAGGAGAGAAGGAGCAGCAGACTCCGCTCTGCAAGAACAGGATGTTATTTGTTGTTTTTTTTTATTTTGAGTTGAGCGTGTGTCGCGTTATCCTGTTGAACGTAATATTTGTGATGAAGGCACCTTTATGTATTTGTTTTTATTTTTTTTTATTGGTCCATCAGTCCTAGTGGTTGGCAACTTGACATGTGAGCAACTTGTGTGGGAATTAGAATAAACTTCTGTGTGTGTGTGTGTGTGTGTGTGTGTGTGTGTGTGTGTGTGTGTGTGTGTGTGTGTGTGTGTGTGTGTTTTAATTCATGGTGATAAAAAGCGACTTGTTGGTACTTAAAAATAAAATAACATCTGTGTAATCTTTTCATTTAAATCTAAGAGCTTAAAAAAACTACTGAACTTAGAGGTATTCAACACACACACACACACACACACACACACACACACACACACACCCGTCCCTCCGCCTCTGCCCCTTGAGGCCCCCACTTGTCCTCTGTCCCCTTTAGGCGTCTAATTGGGTGCCTGTTTAGAAAAGGAAAGGTATTAAGTAGGGGGAATTCCCATAATGCTCTTTTATTGGGAGAAGGGACAATAGGGACTAATTGGTTCCTATTAGGAGACAGAAGAGAGAGAGGGAGACACTTAAGGCCTTTAGAGGGAAGAGCTGCATTATGGGGTGTGTGTGTGTGTGTCTGTGTGTTTGTGTTTGTATTGTCCGTTTTGGAACATGAAATGTGTGTGTGTTTTAGGAATGACTTCAACAAGAGGTTTGTGTGTGCGCATACTGTTTATAATATTGGGCAATCTCAGAAATGACTAAATGTTTCCGTGTGTGTGTGTGTGTGTGTCTTTGTGCTGTTTTTTTATTACTTTGTGAGGACAACAGCTTGTAATCACAATGTGGAGACCTACTTTAAATCTGTGGAGAGAAATGTGTTTAAAGTTGAACCATTTGTTGTGAAATTACAACCTGCTTTTGGGCTCACTGTTAGAATAAAACTCAGATCAAAGTCTTCACAAGTAGCCTATAATTGTGTGTGTGTGTGTGTGTGTGTGTGTGTGTGTGTGTGTGTGAGTGAGCTATTTAAATGCTGATACATGGTTAAACCTCATTATCTCTTACCAGTGTATCTCATTGTGTACTTTGTCCACAATAATCCCACCAATCAGTCCCAAAACCTCCCAGTTAGAGAGGAAATGCCGCACATACATAACATATATTCTTTGTAAATTTTCAGCGTGTAGCTTGCTGGCTCAAAGTTGTTGTTGTTGTTACCCGAAGTGAAGGGATTTTGAGAACGACAACACACAGAAAGCGGAAAGGGGGTGGGACATCACGCGCCAGGATAACAGGCAATTAGCCTGGAAATGTACTTCCTTTAAAGGTCCCATGGCATGAAAATGTCACTTTGAGGTTTTTTTAACATTAATATGAGTTCCCCCAGCCTGGGAACCCCAGTGGCTAGAAATGGTGATAGGTGTAAACCGAGTCCTGGGTATCCTGCTCTGCCTTTGAGAAAATGAAAACTCAGATGGACCAATCAGGAATCTTCTCCTTATGAGGTCATAAGGAGCAAGGTTACCTCCCCTTTCTCTGCTTTGCCTGCCCAGAGAATTTAGCCCACCCATGAGAGAGAGCGAGAGAGACATCATGGCTTTCAAACGAGCAAAGTGGCAGTTGGTCAAGACCACACCCCCACCTTCCATCTTGCCCCACCTCCCCCTCTCCTCCTCAATAGCTTCAGACACAGAAATGGTACATCCTAAGGAAAGATCATTGTGGGACTGGCTCTAGTGGCTGTAATTCTGCACCAAAGCTGAATTTCGGGAGACTTCAGATACAGTATTAGGGGACCACTAAGGTCTATATAAAAGAGACTTCAGATACAGTATTAGGGGACCACTAAGGTCTATATAAAAGAGACTTCAGATACAGTATTAGGGGACCACTAAGGCCTATATAAAAGAGACTTCAGATACAGTATTAGGGGACCACTAAGGTCTATATAAAAGAGACTTCAGATACAGTATTAGGGGACCACTAAGGCCTATATAAAAGCATCCAAAGAGCACCATGTCATGGGATCTTTTAATCCAGACTATGCATAATGTATGGCTTGTTCCCGCTCGTCGTGGCATGCTGATGCATGTATGTACACGTCTGTGTCTAAACACACGTCAGAGTTCAGTGTGTTTTCGCTCCCTCTCCGTGCCTCCACTCACATTATTCTCGTCGTCTGTGTGATATTTCTTTTCTTTCCCCCGCTGCTCTTGTGTCTCGCTGCCTGCCTGGGCCTCCGTATTAGGCCAATTTAATTATAGGAGCCTTTCAACAGAACTAATTAGCCAGCGATACTAGCCCTGGCTGAATGAGGGACGAGGGGAGGTGATAGAAGTTCTGCAACCCCGAGGAGAGCATTGTTTAACGGTTTGATTCCCACTTTCTTCTTATTTATTTATTTAAAATACAAAACACACTAATGGAATTTGAGGGAGCTGGTTTGCTTCAAAGGACTCAGGGCGGGTGGGGAATGCAGGCCGCTGAAGAATCGTCACACGAGGCTCCGTTTGAATTCCTCCGTTTTTAATTAAGAAGCTCCGAGGCTACGAGATGACTGATCATCCTCCGTGATAGTCTTAATATGGCAAAGATGTTTCATTTGTGGTCGCAACTCGTCTGTTTTAAATTGGCTTTTTCTCCGGGAAGGAAGATGTGTTGGGCGATGATGAGATGCAAGGGAGGGGGTGGGGACATTTGCCCCAAAAAAACACACGATCTGGTGTAACTCTGTCCTTGTGCTGTTTATGGATGAGCACCCTAATAGGAAAGTTGGCTTGGATGAAAGTTGACAGCTGGGGGGTTCAGAGCCGGGTGTGTCACTCGAATGCTAAAACGGGTTTTTTTTTTTGTTCTTCACACGTTTCTGCGTTTTAGCCGCATTAGTTTGGCTCCACAACGGGAGAATATGGCTCTGTTGGTCCAACACTCGACAACAAGGCACACAAAATGCGTTTCCGATTGTCTAAGACAGGGGTCTTCAATGTTTTTTAAGCCAAGGATTCCTTAACTGAAAGAGAGACGGATCAGGGACCCCATACTACATATATTGTATAAAATGAAGTTGCATATTAATCTGGTCCTATAATAACTTTTAGGGCAGCCTAAAACATTTATAGATACCTTTTTTGCATAGAATACAAAGCTATTCAAATAGCCTGATAATTGTTGGCATGATTTTATAAATCATGTTTTAATGTTAAATGCACACATGTGGAACAGTCGATCCTTTGGGAAGAACTGTATCTGAGGATGGCTGACTTAGTGACTACCTTACCTATAGGCCAGTAAGCCTACCATCAGTGAGGATTTATATTTGCTAATAATATGTTAGAATCATTTTAAGACTTAGAAAAGCTCAAAGTCTCGGCAGGCCGACAGACGGTTAGAAATGATATTATGGTTCCTGAATGGCAGGCCCACCGTAAAACTAGACTCTTAAAGTGTACCGCGAGTATCTGAGTAAGTAGTTGCCGTAGTTGTTCAGTCAACACACACCAACATGAAGTAAACACACTCATTTATATTCACCCAACAGCAGCTCGCTCTCTCTCTCTCTCTCAGCTCCAGCGTAAGTCTTTAGCATTTCAGAAACAGAACAGCGTTGCAAACATAATGCAACATAATCACACACACACACACACACACACAGAGAAATAGACATGCACACACTTCACTTTTAGCTCGTTGAGGCTAATTCTACTTGTGCCACCTCACCTCTCAGTGCAATAATGAGGAGCTGGTTTCTCCACACACACACACACACACACACACACACACACACACACACACACACACACACACACACACACACACACACACATCGGAGTGATTAGCTTTGGCAGCACCAAGGCCATCCAGAGCTCTCAGATATAACTGCTTCTCTTTGATAAACATGAGAGCTCAGACACACCGCTGTCTGCAGCTACCATCTGACTGAGAATCACACACACACACACACACACACACACACACACACACACACACACAGACCGAAACCTACGCACACACACACACACGCCCGTACGCACACCCAAGCCTTTGGTCAGCATACAATATCTCCGAGTTTGTGAAGCCTGGAGAATATTTGATATGTAGATAAGTCCTAAAAAGGGTGAGATTTGCATATTGGGCTCCTGTTGCACACGGCTCCCAGCCACATGTGGTAGGTACATTTTTAATCAGCGAGCAGAGCAGAAATTAATTTGTTTTTGGTGGAAGGCGGAGGAGGAGAGACGATGCTCCTCTTTGTTCCATTAGCAGCATTTTGTCAAAACAGTTGAGCTGGATTCAGACAGGCTGTGAAACTGTGTGTGTGTGTGTGTGTAGGTCTCTGTCTGTACGTGTGTGTGAGTGTGTGCGTGTGTGTGTGTGTAGGTCTGTCTGTACGTGTGTGTGTGTCTGTGTGTTTTACTGTAGATCTCTGTCTGTACGTGTACGCGTACATGTGTTTATGTGTGTAGGTCTCTGTGTGTGTGTGTGTGTGTGTGTGTGTGTGTGTGTGTGTGTGTGTGTGTCTCTGTCTGTAGGTCTGTGTCTTTTAAATATAATCTGCTGTGTGTGTGTGTGCATTTGTGTACGTGTATGTGGCTCTGTCTGTAAGTGTGTGTCTTTTAAATATAATCTGCTGTGTGTGTGTGTCTGTCTGTAAGTGTGTGTGTGTGTGTGTGTCTTTCTGTCTGTCTGTCTGTGTGTGTCTGTGTAGGTCTCTGTCTGTACATGTGTCTTTTAAACATAATCTGCTGTAAGTGTCTGTGTGTCTCTCTGTTTGTAAGTGTATGAGTGTGTGTGTCTGTCTGTCTGTCTGTATGTGTGTGTGTCTGTCTGTACGTGTGTGTCTTTTAAACATAATCTGCTGTAAGTGTGTGTGTCTCTGTCTGTAGTGTGTGTTTTCAGCATCGTATTACTGTCCTGCAGCTAGTATTTATTAGATTAAACCTCTCCAATTAAACAGGTGTTTTGTCGCCTCATTAAAACGACACCATGTTGTTTGGAGGAAAAACAGAGAAACACTTTTTTAATTTAACTAAATTGCTTTTACCTGTTTTCATTTCATTTTATTTCACCCCGGCTGTGTGTTCTTCTTTAACCACGTTTGTGATTCATGGCGTGGTCTTTGTGTTGTTTATTTTATTGGCATTTGTATCACAATTCTTATTATTGTCTGGAGGCACTTTTATAACTTTGAAAAGCGGTCTTGAAATTGACTTTGTGATTGTCGATTGTCTCTGTCTGTCTTTGCTTTGAGTCAACATTTATAAAAACATATTTCTTCCCTTTTTGTATTTCCTTCTCTCTCTGGTCCTCTGCCGTGGACCGTGAACCCACAGCATCCACAGGGACTGTCGCAGAGGGAATTGAACCCTCAACCCTTAAAGTGAAAGAGGCAAACTCTCTGTGGTTTCCTCTGTTAAATGTTTTTGTCGTAAATCTGTCAGCATTTAGCCTCCAAGATAATTTCTTTTGCAAACATCTCTCTTCCAAATTCCCCAAATGTCCTTCTGAGGACAAAATCATGACTGTTGTTATTACACTCTAAAACCTTTCAAGAAAAATTTGGAGTTTTTTTGTGATTGTTGCGGGTCAAAAATCCTTAATTATGCGGCACGCTTTCTTAAAAAATGCGATGGAATATGCGAGATAGAACCCTCCTTTTCAATGATTTTCACGTCAATTATGTCAATTCATAACGTTCCCATGGCAACAGGGGAAAATGGCTGCTCTTGTGTGAAGTAAACTCAACATTTTTCAACTTTCTGCTAAGATATATTATGGGACTTTTTTGCAACAAAAAAGCGGGGATTATGAAATCATGCAAGCCCCGCATAAATATGCGGACTGGATGATTATGCGTTGAATTATGCGATCGCATAATTGCGTTTTTCTGGAGGGACTGTAAGACACTGGTTCTCAATGTTTTTTCAATAATGTTCCCCCTTTGAACAGTCACGTACCCCCTAACCAGCACAAATAATTTTTGGTAGAAAAAGAAAGAATACAGCGATGTCAGCGATAGATTTACTAAACAACAGCCTTGGACCTATACACACACTAGGGCGACAAAAGGGACACAAAATTCAAATAACTGACAAAAACTTTGAAGAAGAAAAGACAATCACAGGCAAGAATAGGCCAAAACAAATGTCTCTCTCTCTCTCTCTCTCTCGCTTTCTCTCTCTCTCTCTGTCGGTCCATCTCTCCCTCTGTCTGGGTTTAGGAGAAGAAGAACGGAAGAATGGGACACGACCCCCGGTCTCCTGGGTGAATGTCCCGTGTTGTTTGACCCATCCCCCCCCCCCCCACCACCACCAACCTCCCTACACAGATTTTTGGGCTTTCATACTACTCGCTAACGTAGTCGCTCTTGTGCTACGCTATCTTCAAACACTGTGTAGCTGCTGCTCTCCCCGGTGCGTTCTACACACATAGTCACTGAAGGGAGATTTTAACGTTGTCTGACGCCGACAGCCACTGCCCAATCGTCCGTACATTACGAGTTCGGAGTGAGAACGGGTTGCCAGTTGCTAGCTGTTTAAGCCTCTACAGACCTCCGTCACGGCTCGGTCGTATCAGCAGTTAGTAGATGTGTTTAAGCCGCTACAGAGCTCTGAGACACCGGCTATGTGCTCCACATGGTGCTCCGTCAGGTCAGCGGTAGTTGGTGGTTCAGTTACCCGAGAATAGGTGACTGTGAGACGGGTTACAGAGCACAACGAGCTGCCTAATCTGTCATTTTGGCAGAGATTACGGTTTAGTTCAGGCAAGAAAAAGTGAGCGTTATGCGGAGACGAAAGTTAAGTTTAGGCACCGAAACGACTAATTGAGTTTAGCGAAAAGATCGTGGTTTGGATTAAAACACTCCCAGGGAAGACTCATTTCCTGGGTGAAAGTCTTTAGTTTTCCCAGGTAAGTGAACTCTGGCTTGAAAGTCCAACATCCTCCTCCTTTTTATACAGCAGCGCTCAATGTGGTGCACACAGCAACAAAACAACAGGGAAATCATACGAATTACAGTGCTTATCTTTCCGTAGCTTTTCGAACGTATGGTTCGTGAGACCAGGCTGATACGTTATATAAATATTAGTTGTTAGGCTGATCCATTAGCAAAAAAAGGATTTTCTTCAGCACTACTTGAACATGAACATTACTGTATTTCAATATTCTGTCATGAAGCTGAAGGACGTCCTCTCTTCCCTCATTTTGTAACTTTCAGTCGAACAAAAGTTATTATTACCCTTAGATGAAGCGGGATGCTGTGGGACTCAAAACTCCCTCCTTCCCTTTTTAAAAGCAACAGATTGAGTCAGAAGATGTTGGAGTGATGCTGAGCTTTGGCTGCGCTCCATACCGCTGTAAGGCAAACTCTCCACCTGGTCAGTCTGCAGCAGCACGAGCAGCGTGGCGCCTGTGTGTGTGTGTTCTTGTTTAACCATATTCATGGGGTCCAAAAACCGGGAGTCCAGTATACTTGTGGGGTCCCGACAGCTTTGTGGGGCCAAAATGCTGGACCCCACAAGTTTAAAGGGCTATTTGATTATTATGGAGTGTAGACCTACTCTATCTGTAAAGTGTCTCGAGATAACTCTTGTTATGATTTGATACTATCAATAAAATTGAATTGAATTTGAGGGTTAAGACTTGGTTGTAGGATTATGGATAGAATTAGGTTATGGTAAGGGTTAAGGTTAGGCATTTAGTTGTGATGGTTAAGGTTAGGGTAAGTGTTAAGGTTAGGCATTTAGTTGTGATGGTTAAGGTTAGGGTAAGGGGCTAAGGAATGCATTATGTCAATGACGGGTCCCCAAAAAGATAGTGCCACAATCCTGTGTGTGTGTGCAGCAGCATAGATTAATTGCAGACAATGTGCCAAGTGATTAAAGAAACTGCAAAAATGTCGGAAAAAGGGTAAAAAATTTCGGAAAACGTAAATAAAATCAACATCAAAAGAAGCGCCAAAAACGTTGACAAAGGAAACTGGAAAGTGTTGAAAGGTTATACAAAATACTGTCTGAATCGTCATTATTAGTAGTATACTTAACAAGCAGAACAGCGTGATACCATTTTGTGTGTGTGTGTGTGTGTGTGTGTGTGTGTGCAGCATAGATTAATTGCACAAAAGCACTTGCGGACTGACGTCAACTTGTGTATTTCACTGCAGGGGTCTGAGTAAATGTCTGCGTGTGTTAGAGAGAGTGTGCATGGGGAGAACGAGAGGGGGTAAGTGTGTGTGTGTGTGTGTGTGAATAGCAGTTTTAAACAGCCGAAGAGATCGTCGAACTGTCAGAGAGAATAAATGTGTGAGTGCAGCCGTTTGAAGCCTCTCTGGTGGCAGACGATGTCCTAGTTTCAGTACGACGTCGAACGTGCTCCCGTCACTTTTAGGAAAACATTTATACATCAACTGTTCTGACATTTTTCTCACTTGCATGGTTCACTTTACTTTTACTGAAAGTCACTCTGTGAATTGATGCAGTGCTCAAGTTTCCCCCCTCTGAGTACTTTAACATTGAGTTTGAACATATTTATGGAAATAACACAGCTAAAGAGGCAGTGTTTTTCTTGGCATTTGGTGGAGACCAAAACGGAGCCAAAAGGAGAGTAAATGTTGGAATTGCATTCATCAGGTGGACACAAACCCAACTCCAATGGGCTGATAAACAAGACTCAGGACTTTATCTCTGACATTTTGTGATTGATTTGATATTTGCTTCCAAGTCTTAACCCTCCTTGTTATTTAAAAGTTTCCACATCAGAAATTTGGGTTTCTTTTCAAGACAATTGCCCAAAAATAACACGGATGGTTCCATACAATACTCTTTGCATGTAAAGTTAAGGATCAGGAATGGTTTGGTTTATAGCATTTGGAAGAAAAAAATGGTTTCAAAACAGTATCCTGACTTAACTTTGACAGCCTGTGATTAGCCACTAAATTGTAACTATTTGTCAAAATAATTCATAATTTCAGCTTTTTTTTAACTCAAAAATTTGGTATAATTTCATATAAATATGGTTTATTGATTATGAATTCCAAAAATAAGTGTAAAACTAGTGGTAATAAGTTGATGTTATGGGTTAATTTTTTTTATTTTTTACCTGGGAGGACAAGTTGCATGGGTGATGGAAAGACAACACAAGGGTTAAGATTTGACTTGAGGCGTTTTTTTTTATTCAACTGAAACTGGACTTGAGTCTTGACTTGCCCTCAAATGATAAATAACTTGATTCGACAAGATATTATTTGGACTTTTCTCAATTCAACTGAGACTTGACTTGCTCTCAAGGACCGCCAATGAACTTTGGACTTCTGTAATGTCAATAAAATAAAAATGGACCTACATAACGAAGTTGGTTCACTGCTGGCTACAAGTTTAACCTGACTCCTCCAGTTTGATCGGTTCTCATTTGCTCGGCATATCCATCTGGGAACTTTCCGTTGGAGAACTTTTGGGAAGGGGACGAAAAATCCTGGTTAGCTGATTGGATAAACCATCTGTCTATCACCACCTATAGTTGGTGAAAGACGAGCCAAATCAACCAATCAGATCAAACTCTTTTCCAAAACCAGTCGGGAGAAGATCAAAAACATCTTTTCCTTCGAGAAAAGCCTCCAGTGTTGTTTTTTCTTTTTGCTCTTCTTTCAATGAAGGAATACTTTCTAATTCGGATAAGACTTGCTGCGATAGCTACGTTCAGCTCATCCGTGGCAGCCGCCACGATGTTTAGACTGAACAGTCGCTTCTCGTTGCGTCACACCTAAACCCGCCTCAAAACCAACGCTGATTGGTCGGTCGTTTGGCGAACGGCTCCAAATTTTCTCTATCTCAAGACGCCAGACTGATCTGCGAGTGGAAAACTGGAGCTCGCCAGATCAGGACGGTCTCACGAGGCTACTACAAGTTAGCAATCAAATACAACAAAGGCTGTCACTTGAATGGCCTTTTGAGCTAACGTTAGCAATCAAACAATCATAGATCGCTACGTTTGCCGTATCCGGATCCCTTTGGCGTTATGCTGTAAACCGTTTAAATCTGAACAAGCCCAATTCACATCTGCACTCGACTCACATTGGGTAGTGACAACGGACTTAAAATTTGACTTGAGACTTTCTTCAACAAGACTGGAGATCTGACTTGGGTTGACATTCCCTAAAACGTTTAGAGACTTCACTTGAGACAAGTTGCTTTGACAAGAACTGAAGAACTAAATTTGGATTCTTTTACAAATTACCTGAGATTTGACTGTGAGACTTGAGACAAGACTTGAAATGTGACTTGTATATCATACCTTACGTCTAAATCCCCGTAAACCGATGCTGAACAGGTCAAAGGTCAGAGCACCCTGACAACAGAAAACACAGAAATCAAACCTCAGATGTTAACGAGTGTCGAAGGGAACCAGGTCTCGAGGTGTCCAGCATCCGACGAGGTGTCAAGTCAACGTTAACTGGAGGCTTTTGGAGTGTAAACGGTAGGGCTGCAACAACGAATCGATAAAATCGATAAAATTCGATTACTAAAAAAGTTGGCAACGAATTTAATTATCGATTCGTTGTGTCGCGCAACTATTACGCCACCTAGTCGCAGAGATAAAAAAAAAAAATTTAGTTGAGTGCAGAGAGGAGCAATGCGGAGCGAAAGAAAAGAAAAAAGAGCAGAGCGGGGGTAGAGGAAATACGGAGAGAGACCGGAGAGACCCGTAACGTTGTTCTGAAACACTCGGCGGAGGCAGAGAAATCAGTACGACCAAGTCATCCAAGGTGTGGGAGCATTTCACACTAAATAAATCAAAAACGTGTTAATTGTAAGATAAGGAAAAGCGACACGGCATGGCACGGGCGCACCATGGTGATGAGTCAGCACCTAAAACGTAAACATGTTGGAGTCCTTGATGAGGAGGAAGGGAGTTCAACAGCAGGGTAAAGTCACTACACTATCCTCCTTCTGTTCCGTTCTGAAGGGAGGAACGTACCGTCCCTCCAGTAGCTCTTCTGGTGCTGCTGTTTACTCGTTATCCAGCTGACTAGCATGACAAGCTAGCGTTAGCTCGGTAATAACAGTAATAAAGCAGGGGTGGTATACTTTGCAAGACTAAAGACATGGTTTTATTCACTCGCCTTTTTTGGCCCATTAATTTTTCAATCTGTTATGTATATATTATGTGCTTTGTCCCATATCAGTTATTGTTGACAAATATATTAGTGTGTGGTGTATAAATTAACTTAACTTGCACTTACTACAATGATGGTAATAATAATAATAAAATTAAAAAATAATCGACAGATTAATCGATTATTAAAATAATCGTTAGTTGCAGCCCTAGTAAACGGACATTTGGTTATGCAGTTTAATCTCTCGCCGGTCACTGTGACGCCACAGAGTTTCCTCCAGCCGAGCCTGTCACAACATTTCAGGCTGACAGCCAGGCGGTCTGTTTGACGGGGGGGAAACACACACACACACACACACACACACACACACACACACAATTGCAATCCACATGACAACATTTTTCACTGCAGGGGTCTGAGTAAATGTCTGCGTGTGTTAGAGAGAGTGTGCATGGGGAGAACGAGAGGGGGTAAGTGTGTGTGTGTGTGTGTGCGTTTGTGTGTGTGTGTGTGTGTGTGTGAGAGAGTGAGTGACAGCTTGCGGCATTGATCAGAAGATTAACCAGCAGCCTTTCTGCTCCATTGTGGCAAGTAATGGTTATGGGAGCATCAAAACAAACACACACACACACACACACACACAGTTTTGCTTGTAGCCAGACTTACAGGCGATGTTCGTGTGAGTAAACTCAACAACTGCGCTGTGGATAACATCTTTTTAACGCTGACAGTCTTCAACTTTTTTTTTTTTTTTTTTTTTTTTTGTGTGTCTGTGATCTGCATTTGGATCGCTAAGCTGCATCTTTGTCCGTTACAAAAAAAGTTTGACAGCTTTTTTTTTCAAAGTGATTGATACTGTAGCAGCAGTAATATTGGTGCTTTTTTTTTTTTTTTTTTTTTTCGAGGACAGGAGGGAACTCGAAGTCCTCCGCATGCACGATGGTAATATTGTTACAGGCTGGATTCTCATGGTTTAGAGACACTGAGTGATCCACGTCAAATGAAGATTTTCTTTATTTTTTTTCTGTCTCCCAGATGGCTCCCTAGAGTTTTGAAATAATCTTCAGATACATATTTTCCTCTTCAGGGGGCTTGCTGGCAGATTGAATATCAAATACTGCGGCATGTTTTATCACATACACTCGTGTCAAAAACAGTCCCATGTTCCAGTCTGAGGTCTTACTTGCAAAGAAGTTCTGATTGGATCGAGTCCTCCAAACTATACGGCGAAATGCGTCTGTCGTTCCTCCCTCTCTGATATGACCCACAGGAGCGTTTCATACATCAGCGCGCCCTAGCGGTGGCAGGAAATACAACCTCATATCTAAACCAGAGAACATCGCGGTTTTAGAAACGGCATTAATGTTGTGAAATGATCCCAGTTTAGGCTATGTTTGCACTTGGCGTCTTTTTTTTGACAAGATAACGTTGACTAGGGCGCTTTTGTGGTTTAAAAAAGCAGCCAAGACCGTCTTTTGCTACTGCTACAGTATCCTAGAGGTGCTAACGTTAGATATAACAAAGTGGTGGAGCGAGATAGAGAAAGAACGGAGAGAGGTGCTAACGGTAGATAAAACAAAGTGGTGGAGCGAGAGAGAGAGAGCGGTGCTAACGTTAGATAAACAGGGTGGTGGAGTTAGCTAGAGAAAGAACTGAGAGAGAGAGAGGTGCTAACGTTAGATAAAACAAAGTGGTGGAGCAAGCTAGAGAAAGAACAGAGAGAGAGGGGGGCTAACGTTAGATAAACAAAGTGGTGGAGCGAGCTAGAGGAAGAACAGAGAGAGAGAGAGGTGCTAACGTTAGATAAACAAAGTGGTGGAGCGAGATAGAGAGAGAGAAAGAGAGAGAGAGGTGCTAACGTTAGATATAACAAAGTGGTGGAGCGAGATAGATAGAGAGAGAGAGAGAGAGAGAGGTGCTAACGTTAGATATAACAAAGCGAGTTCCCTGTACAGGCAGCCACCGGTCATATCGTATTCTCTGATTAGACTTGGCTCTATTAATACTGATACGAGTATTTCCATTTTTATATTCCAGAAGTTTATAGAAATGGTGACAACAAGTTTACATTTAAATAAAGCAGTTAAGCGACGGATGAAACTAACCTAAACATGATCTTAGGGTTAGATATGTAAACACACATCAGTTACATTCTGTTACAGTTACATTCACATAATCACTAAGATAAATCTGGTTCAAAAGCAAAATGTCACCACGCACGCACTCTTAGTGGTGGTCTTAGTGGTTCTTAGTCATTTGTGAGAGTGGGTCTCTGGTAATAACTTCACTGGGGAAGAGTCCCTCCACAGTTAACACACACACACACACACACACACACACACACACACACACACACACACACACACACACACACACACACTCTCTCTTTCTCAACTTCTCTCTCCACAAAGCAGCCGTGACAGAAATTGGGCAGCAGGTTAATAACTACTGCCCATCCTCACAGCGCCCAGGGCCACACACACACACACACACACACACACACACACACACACACACACACACACACACACACACACACACACAGGAGTCACAGTCACAGACAGCATGTCCAGGTACTGCAGATGATAAAGTGTTAGGTCTTGGTATTGAGTCCGTGTGTTAAGGATGTCCAGCTCTGCTCTATTTCCTCTGTGCTGTTAGATTAAGAGACACACACACACACACACACACACACACACACACACACACACACACACACACACACACACACACACACACACACACACACACACACACACACACACACACAGAAAAGTGCCTCACTTCTGGTTTCTTGTTAGCTTTTCTTCACCATCTTTCCACTCATGAACCATTCGTACATGTAGCTACAAAAAGTAAAGCCCTGTAATTCGTATCGTGTTTATTCCACGTATTTATTCCACGTATTTAGCTCTCAAGCCGGCGAGCGGAGTTCGCTTTCCGGCCAAAAACGAAAGACTTTGACTCATGAAACGCGTGTTTGTTCCCGCGGGGGTGTTTTTAACCCAAACCACGGTCTTTTTTTACTAAACTCAACTAGTCGTTTTGATGTCTAAATTTAACTCGTTGCCGCGTGATGCTCACCTTTTGGTCGGCTAAACTCAACTAGCAAATGCCGCTGATACGACCAACAGCTATCCTACGTCAGATATCATACGAATTGGTTTGCGTACCTTTTTTGTTCGATTTCGTACAAACCCATTCATGAAAATGCGTCAACACACAGGCTAGGTGTAATTTTCGCATAGGGGGGTTACAGCCTAACCTGACTCCTCCAGATGGATCGCTTCCCATTAGCTCGGCATATCCATCTGGGAACTTTCCGTTGGAGAACTTTTGGGAAGGGTGCGAAAAAATCCTGGTTATCTGATTGGATAAACCATCCAAATCAACCAATCAGATCATACTCTTGCTGAAACCAGTCGGGAGAAGAGCAAAAAACATCTTTTCCTCCGAGAAAAGCCTCCAGTGTCATTTTTTTTTTCTTGCTCTTCTTTCAATGAAGTCTAATTCGGATAAAACTTGCTGCGATAGCTACGCTCATCTCATCTGTGGAAGCCGCCACGTTGTTTAGACCGAACAGTCGCTTCTCGTTGCGTCAGACCTAAACCCGCCTCCAAACCAGCGCTGATTGGTCGGTCGTTTGGCGAACGGCTCCAAACTTTCTCTATCTTTTTTTTTTTTTTTTTTTTTTTTTTAATTTAAGGACAATGCACATTTAATGAACATGTACAGCAGTACACGTAAAAGTGCCAGATTGTAGCCCAAAGGCTAATTTCCATCTGTAGTCCCAATTGGCAGATATAAATTACAATAACAGGACATAAGATAAACACTATTAACACCTGATATATAAAACAGGATAAAACAGGATGAAAAAAACAAAAATTATTAATAAATGTTAAAACAGAGGCTCAACATACATATGTTTCACTAAACTAATACGGTACGACATACGAGTAGGGGTGACCCATACGTGGTTAGTTTTAAGACAAAATATATACAGTAATAACATTCAGACATCAAGACACCAGCCAGATCAGGGAGGTCTCACCAGGCTAGTTACATCCCCCCAAAAATCAAAATGTTTTTTCAATGTTTTTGTCACCTTTTTTTGGACAGTGTGGTGTGAGATGTGAGAAAGCTGTTCTGTGTGTTTACTAGATATTATATCGATATCGTGATATGAGACTAGATATTGTCTTAGATTTTGGATATCGTAATATCGTGATGTAAAGTGTTGTCTTTTCCTGGTTTTAAGGGCTGCATTACAGTAAAGTGATGTCATTTTTTTAACTTACCAGACTGCTTTTCTATTATTAGCCTTTACCCACTTAGTCATTATATACACATTAATGATGATTATTTATCAGAAATCGCATTGTGTAGATATGTTTTTTTTTTTTTTTTTTTTTTATAGCACCAACTGTCAACCCTACAACATCGCCACAATATCGATATCGAGGTTATTTCGTGATATTAGATTTTTTTCCATATGGCGATATGTATAGTGTTTACAGATAATCTGACTCAGTTGAGAATTTCTTTATCATTTTCTAGACTGGATGGCTGTGTTGTGCTGTGTTCACGGCCGGCTCTTGCTTGGGGATTTCTCATCACTCGCTTACGCATTACATTCAGTCAGTGACTCACCAGTAGCCTTTTCTCTGTGTGTGTCAGAGACATGTTTTTGGAAATGTGGCCATCCATCTCCCTTCGTTTAGAGCAGTCATTCCCAAACTAGTGGTCCGTGAGGGCACTGCAGTTGGTCCATGGAAAAGCAAAGCAAAGCAAAACAAAATATAAAATAATTGTTTTTTCATTTCATTTTACCAGGAAATGCCCATAAAACGGGAATTAATATGTATATTGATATAAAATTTAAATTAAATATTGAAGTTATTGTGAGATTACTAAAATAGGCTATTGGTGCTCGGTCCTAACCCTTAAATCGTTTTGAAATTTGGACTATATCCAAGTGTTTGTATTACTGTATTGATTTAATACTCCATTGCTATGGAAATAAGCTTGCCTGTTGTTCAAATGAACCTGATTATGCCCTCGGGCGCTGGAATAAAAAAATTAATTAAATATATGGCAGCCGTTGTGTGCAGTAAACTTTCTTTTAACGAGCCTGATGCGATGACCAGTTCTAGTTGTAGTGCTAGTAGGCCTATTAATGAAGAGGTGCAGATTAATTCAGGTAGGACTGTGTGTAGACATATTTTATTATGAGGGGGTCCGCAAAAATTCTTGATGACATATAGTGGTCCGCAGGGTTTTGATTGTAGGTGGGCCTCCAGAAACTGGGGGTTCCCCCTGCATACAGACAGCCAGACACTAACGTTAGCCTAACTGTTAGCCTACTTGCCTTGCTGGTGTGAGGGGGGGGTGACTACGGGAGGACTTGATGGGGAGAGGGCGGCCGAGCAGGATGGTAACTTGTCACTTGTTACGCGTTACTTAAAATGGCGGGAGTTTCCTCCTCCTGCTCCTCGGAGCGTTTCTCGCTGAATTTAAATGAAAACATGCTTTTTTTGCATTTCATATTTTTTCATATAATAGCTACCGTCTGTGTCTGTCTCATTGAGCTAGTTTGAAAAGCTTGCGCGCGAACGTCATTCATTTCATTGGATCACTTGCTGGTGACGATGCAGCCTGTGGGCGGGGCTTAAGAGTCCACACGTGGGGTAGAAGCCGCTGATTGGCTGAGAAGCTTTCACTCAAAGCTTTCCTCGGGCTGCTTATTGGATCAACTGCTAGAATGAAAATCACTCGATACAGGCCTGGGTCAAAATGGGCCGGCCCAGGCCCCAAATTTATGGTGCAAATGTCTTTATGCATGTAAAGGAAATGATTTGCACTGGCCAGTTTTGATTATTACCTCCCCATTCCCCGTGTAAATTACGCCTATGGTTCATCCAATCGCGGTGGAGGAAGGTCTGGCAAAGCGAGACTAACATGTGACTGATCTGCTGTTAAGGTGGTATTTATCTGTATTTTGAAAGGGGAAATTAACACAGCATAATCCAACTCTGGTGATGTGTGTTTTATGAAGTAAAATGCAGCCTTGTTTAAAGGTGGAAATAGCTTGAAGACACTCAGCGGGTATATTTGTGAAAGAAAGAAAGAAGAGAAAAAACCCAGAAGGAATGAGACTCCACACTTCCTGAACCTGGAGGTCTTATTTGTCCTCTTTTTATTGCGTGAAGGCATTCTGGAGACGGAGAGACAAATGGTAAACGTAGTGAGAGAGAAAGGGAAAGAGGAGAGATGGATTGAGAGTCTGGGAGAGGGAAAGAAAGAGGGGGAAGTTGTGTGTGTGTGTGTGTGTGTGTGGGCGATGGACGGGAAAGATAAACGTCTCTTCTTTGGCGGTGTGAGGCTTCGATTGAAACGGCGAATAAAGGCCGGCTTTCATCGGCCAATGGGCTGTTAGTGACACTGAGGGAACGAGCCAAGCCGATTGGCCCGCAGCCTTGAGAACACTTCCTGAGCCAGTTCACTGCACGCTCTGTCACCCCACCATTCTTCCCCTTCATCCCTCCCTCCCTCTCTTTTTCCTTCATTGTCTCCCTCCATTAATTACTCTTCCGCTCTCTCTCTCTCTCTCTCTCTCTCTCTCTCTCTCTCTCACTTTTTTCCTGAACAACTTTGTCTCCACTTCTCTCTCTCTCTCTCTTTCTACTGTTGACTACCTCTCTGGCCCTCCCTTGCTCCCTCTCAGCCTCTCTCCTCCTCTTTCTCCCTCTCCTCATCCCTCTATCTCTCCTCTCCCTCATCTTTTTGCTCCTTTCTAACCTCTACCTTACCTCTCCTCACCCCTGCTTTTTCTTGTCTTTTGTCTTCTCTATTTCCCCATTTCCTTTTCTCTTTCCTCCTCTGTCCTTTTCTCCTCTCCTTTTTCCTCACATCATCTTGTTTCCTTTTATCCTCTCCTTTCCTCGCCCCTTAGCCTCCTCTCCTCTACCTCTCCTTGTTTCCTCCTCTCCTCCCATCTTTCCTCCTCTTGTTTCCTCTCTTCTTTCCCTCTCTTCTCCGCCCCTTCATTCTCTCCACTCCTTTTTTCCTGCTTTTCTTTCCCTTTTACTCCAACTTTATTATTATCTTAATTTTTTCTTTATTCTCTGGTTTGATTATCCTTCCTTCCTTCATATCTCTCTCTCTCTCCCCTCCCCTGTTCTCTTCCTCTCGTCATCTTCACCTTCTCCTCTTCCTCTCCTATCGTCCCCTTTTTTATCGCATGTCTCCTTTTCTTCTCTCCTTGTTTCCTCCTATCTTGTCCTCTCTTCCTCTCCTCTCACTCCCTCTTTCTCATATTTTCTCCTTTTCTTCTCTCCTTGTTTCCTCACATATTGTCCTCTCTTCCTCTCCTCTCCCTCCCTCTTTCTCATCTTGTCTTCTTTTCTTCTCTCCATTTCTTCCCATCTTGTCCTCTCTTCTTCTCCTCTCCCTCCCTCTTTCTCATATTGTCTCCTTTCCTTATCTCCTTGTTTCCTCCCATCTTGTCCTCTCTTCCTCTCCCTCCCTCTT
Source organism: Perca flavescens (assembly GCF_004354835.1). Classification (NCBI taxonomy): domain Eukaryota; kingdom Metazoa; phylum Chordata; class Actinopteri; order Perciformes; family Percidae; genus Perca; species Perca flavescens. Next base: position 3,580,903 of record NC_041350.1, on the reverse strand, counting down.
TCTCATATTGTCTCCTTTTCTTCTCTCCTTGTTTCCTCCCATATTGTCCTCTCTTCCTCTCCTCACTCCCTCTTTCTCATAATGTCTCCTCTCCGTTTCCTCCCATCTTGTCCTCTCTTCCTCTCCTCTCTCTCCCTCTTTCTCATCTGGTCTCCTTTTCTTCTTGTTTCCTCCCATCTTGTCCTCTCTTCCACTCCTCTCACTCCGTCTTTCTCATATTGTCTCCTTTTCTTCTCTCATTGTTTCCTCCCATATTGTCCTCTCTTCCTCTCCTCACTCCCTCTTTCTCACAATGTCTCCTTCTCTCCGTTTCCTCCGATCTTCCCCTCTCTTCCCCTCCTCTCCCTCCCTCTTTCTCATCTCGTCTCCTTTTCTTCTCTTCTTGTTTCCTCCCATCTTGTCCTCTCTTCCACTCCTCTCACTCCCTCTTTCTCATATTGTCTCCTTTTCTTCTCTCCCTGTTTCCTCCCGTCTTGTCTTTTCTTCCTCTCTCCCTTCCTCTTTCCTTTCTTTCCCTCCTGCCCACTTCTCTCTCTCCCTTTCTATGTCTCCCTTCCTCCCCCTCTCTCTTCCTCCTCCCTTTTGTCCCTTCCTCCCGCCCGACAGCGAAAAGTGAAACGTCATCTTGTCGCGTATCAAAAAAAAACCATTTCCCATGCAAATTGTTTTGAGAAGACTGCACGACGGAAAAAGCTTCGCAAACGAACGGGAAAGAAAGTAGAGGAAGAGAGTTAGAGATGGAGATGGAGGGAGGAGGAAGGGGGAAGGAAAAGAATAGAATGAGGAAATCATTTTTGCTATGAAGTAGAAAGAGAGAGGGAGCGTCGCTCGGCTGCCTCAGAGATCGATTGCTTTGCGGAGCCCCTGACAGGTGTAATTGTAAGGGCGTCATCTGTTCTTGTTTGCACGAAATACATATTTTTCCCCTTCCTTTCTCTTTTCTTTCTTAGTTTTTTTCTCTCTCTCTCTCTCTCAGAAGCCGCGGCGGCGACTGTAGAGACGTGGGAGCGCCGCGGCGCCCGTCACCGTCGCCTAATCTTCCCGCCATCATCCCATTCTTGCGCTTGCCACCGTACAAATCCCCTGTTATTTGAACAGATGGTCGGAAATCCATTCTGGTGATAAGTTGCCTCTAGTTAGCATTTAGATTACCTGCAAAAATGGAACAATTTACTACTCTGCCTCCCAGCATAACTTCCTCCTCTCTCCTCCTTTAAATCCCTCGTTTTCTTCACCAACAACCCCCCACCCCCCCCTTGACACCTGCCACCTTCGGGTGACCCCCCTCCCTTCACAGCGATGTCATCTTTTGTACTAGAGCTTTGACTCATTTTGTAACAAATTACCGCTAACTTTGACGAGTTTGTTAACGATTTGGGAGGGAGGGAGGGAGGGAGAGGAGGGGTTCAGGAAGGAGAGGAGGAGGGAGGGAGGGAGGGAGGGAGGGAGGCAGGCAGGGAGGGAGAGGAGGAGGGAGGGAGGGAGGGAGAGGAGGGGTTCAGGAAGGAGAGGAGGAGGGAGTGAGGGAAGCAGGCAGGGAGGGAGAGGAGGAGGGAGGGAGGGAGAGGAGGGGTTCAGGAAAGAGGGGAGGGAGGGATGGAGGGAGGCAGGCAGGGATGGATGGAGGAAGGGAGGGATGGAAGGAGGGATGGATGGAGGGAGGGAGGAAGGGATGGATGGAGGGTTTCAGGAAGGAGAGGAGGAGGGAGAGAGGGAGGCAGGGAGGGAGGGAGGGAGGCAGGGAGGGAGGGAGGGAGGCAGGGAAGGGGATGGAGGGAGGCAGGGAAGGGGATGGAGGGAGGGAGAGAGGGAGGCAGGGAGGTATGGAGGGAGGAGAGAGGGAGAGAGAAATGGAGGGAGGCATGGATGGAGGGAGGGAGGCAGGGACGGAGGAAGGGAGGGAGGCGGGGATGGAGGGAGGGAGGCAGGGAAGGGGACGGAAGGATTGAGGGATGGAGGGATGGAGGGAGGAAGAGATGAAGGCAGGGATGGAGGGAGGGAGAGAGAGGCAGGGAGGGATGGAGGGAGAGAGGAAGGGAGGGAGGCAGGGATGGAGGGAGGGAGGAAGGGAGAGAGAGAGGCAGGGAGGGAGGGATGGAGATATAGGGGTTCAGGAAGGAGAGGAGGAGGGATGGGATAATAGAAGGGAAATGAAATGAGGGATTTAGGCAAAAGAGAGGAGGAAATGAAGAAACAAAAGGGAGAGAAAGGAAAGAGGAAAGCTCGGGGAAGGAAGGGTGTCAGGTGGCAGAACGAAAGGGAGGGATTCAAAAGTGGAGGGGAAGATAGAAAGAAGGAGATGAAATGAGGGCTTTAGGCTGCTGGAAGAGGAACGGGGGGAAGGAGGGAGGGATGGAAGAATGAGAAAATAAAAGGAAATGAAGAAGAGGGAACAAATAAGGAAACATGTAGGAAAGGAGATGTGATTATCTGGATAAGTGAAGGGAAGAGGAAATGAGGGAAGATATGGGAAAGGGGGAGGCAAAGAGGAGAGAGAAGAAGGGGTAGATGGGAGGAAAAAGTGTTTTTAAGAGTTGGGAGGTAAAGGGAGGAAAGAAAGGTGATTGAAAGAAGGGAGAAGGATGAATAAAATGATGCACAGGGAGGAAGGAAAAGGATTTAATGCAAAGGAGGAAGGAAAATGGGAGGAAGGGTGGAGAAAAGGATGATGGGACAGAGAGGAATGGAAAGATTTTGGGAAAAGAAGAAAGAGTCAGAGGAAAGAAGAAAATTGTTTTAGGAAACAACTTTTCTAGTTTTAGTTTTTGCCACTTTCAGGATTTCTCTCTCCATCACTTCTTTTTCCTCTCCTCTCTCTCTCTCTCTCTCTCTATCCCCCTCTCTATCACTCTCTCTCTCTCCCTCTCTCTATTCTCTCTCTCTATCCCTCTCTATCTCTCTCTCTCTCTATTCTCTCTCTCTATCCCTCTCTCTCTATTCTCTCTCTATCCCTCTCTCTCTCTCTCTCTATTCTCTCTCTCGTTACAGGGGAGTTCTTAATCGGTCACTACTCAGTTCTACTCTGTTTTCGTTTTTTTCTTTTCTACTTTTTCATTTTCCACTTTCAAATTTCCTCTCTTCTCCTTCCACCTCTCTCTTTCTCTCTCTCTCTCTTTCATCGGGGATAGTTTACAGGATGTGGATATATTTGTCTGACAATCTGTGGCTTTGTTAACACACACACACACACACACACACACACACACACACACACACCCCTCTCACTGATCCAGGTGTGTGGCTGAATATGACAGATATCTGTGTCTTCCTCTGCGTGTCGGCATGGCTTCTCCTGTGTGTATATGTGTGTGTGTGTGTGTGTGTGTGTGTGTGTGTGTGTGTGTGCGCGCTCCTTCCTTTCCTCGCTCGCTGCTCTTCTTCTTCTCTGGTAAAATAATGTGTCACTGGTCTTCTCCCAGAAGCTGTGATGAGCGTCTGATTTGCATAATCCAGTTAGAGGAGTCAAATGGCGCTGTCTGCTGTCGGACCATTACAGCCTGGATTTAGCCTCACACACACACACACACACACACACACACACACACACACATGTGTGTGTTACATATACACACACACAAACACACACACACACTTCGCCACATCTAGCAGTGGAAGTTTTTGCATAGCTCTATATATTGATTGAAATGAAATTGGCTGGTTTTTGTGTACGTTTCCCTTGGTGTGCGTGTGCGTGTGTGTGTGTGTGTGTGTGTGTACACACTTAGCTCTTCAGCTAAACTAAAATCTCTGTTCCTGCTGTGTTTGGTTGTCGCTGGTGGTTGAAGCCTGAGGATTGGGATGATCGATCGGTCCGACATTTTAATTCAGAGTGAGACATCCCAGCGCCGGCTGTCCACAGTCCATTGACTCGTCTCGGTCCTGAACGCTCGCGTCTTCACTTGGTTATTACAGCCCTGTAAGAATTGTTTCACATTATGTCTGAAAATGCTCAAATCTGCTAATCCACCTGCGCCTCCCTGGTGGTTTTTGGGAAATCAAAGCACTCTCTAAGTTACATTTGCAGACTCTGAGAGTCCCAGGTGTGGCCTTGCTTACTTTTCTCTCCATTTCTGCTTTTTAATTCCTCACGTTGTTGTCTGTTTTTTGTAAAGTTGACCTTTTTAAATTAACAACCCATCTCTCATCTGAAAGATTCCTCTGTTTTGCCTCTTTTATATCAACTTCACATGCATTAATTACATTTGGAGGATACAAGACAAAACACAGCACAACCGCCATTTTACATAATTGTAGAGTAGGATATTATTAAACTGTAAACTGTACTTCTGCTCTTTCAGCTCGTTTCTTCAAGGGATACGCCACCGTTTGTTGAAATAGGGCTTATCACGGTCTCCCCTAGCTGTAGATAGGTGGGGTGACCTCTAGCTGTAGATAGGTGGGGTGACCTCTAGCTGTAGATAGGTGGGGTGACCTCTAGCTGTAGATAGGTGGGGTCTCCCCTAGCTGTAGATAGGTGGGGTCTCCCCTAGCTGTAGATAGGTGGGGTCTCCTCTAGCTGTAGATAGGTGGGGTGACCTTTAGCTGTAGATAGGTGGGGTCTCCCCTAGCTGTAGATAGGTGAGGTCTCCCCTAGCTGTAGATAGGTGGGGTGACCTCTAGCTGTAGATAGGTGGGGTCTCCCCTAGCTGTAGATAGGTGGGGTCTCCTCTAGCTGTAGATAGGTGGGGCGACCTCTAGCTGTAGATAGGTGGGGTCTCCTCTAGCTGTAGATAGGTGGGTTCTGCCCTAGCTGTAGATAGGTGGGCCAACGCATTTTTTGTGCATGCATTGTTTTAGTCCGGTGCAACACCGGCAGCTCCACCGCTAGTTAGCTTAGCGTAGTGAATGGAATCCTATGTTGTCGGTTAGCATGTTGTGAGTAAAAGTGAGCCGACAAAAGACCAAAATAAACAACCTAATTACTTGCACTGAGACAAAAAATGCGTTGGCCCACCTCTCTACAGCCAGGGGAGACCGTGATAAGAACTACTTCAACAGTCGGTGGAGTATCCCTTTAAGGCGCTGACCCACCAACCAGATAGTCTTCTGGTAGCTGTGCCAAGAGAAATCCTGCTTGAGTGCGTTAGCTTGCATGTGTCTCTGCAGTCTTTGCGTGTATCTGTGCAAAAGTGTATAAGAGATATGTTTCTCCAACTCCTTGCAAAGAGCTTTAATTAAAATAAACTGAGGGATGAAAGGATGGACCGATTATCGGGGCTGTTTTTTTTGGCAGTTTGCAGATGATCTGTATCAGCGTTTTATTTGCCTGATAACCGATACAGTTAACTAATTAATAGGTGCGCTGCTTTGGCTCGGCTACAGCTCTGTGTCTGTCCCTCCGCTTCGCTTTCACTCCCCACTGACTTAAAGGCCCAGTGTGTAACGTGTTGAGTTGTTCATTAAAAATCTGTGTTGCCCCGTTCACAAACTTGTCCTTTTTTTTTAATGAATATTTACCACCACCATCAATTCCAAGTATTCCTAGTGGCTTTGAATT